>NC_081180.1:164551277-164780736 GCF_029867415.1 Vicia villosa
GAAGTGATCTATTCTCTTAAGGTAACCCCTTTTGAAAACATTTTGTTTTTTGAAAGTATGTCCCCAGCAGAGTCGCCAGTTCTGTGGACCTCCGATTTTTTTTAATACCGGGCCATACCTCTGATCTGTAGAGATACGTGAACTGACTCTTTTTTGTCGCTTAATGCTTTCGCATTTTTGAAAATATCACAGAGTCGCCACCGACCTTTTATTTTATCCAATTAAGGAAAGGTTTATAAAAGACACAGAAAAAAGACCTTTAAGAAATTCTGGGTAAGGGGGTAGGTTATACAAAGGGAAGGTGTTAGCACCCTTTGTATCCATGGTTATCCATGGGCTCTTAAGTTTGCTTAGCTCACTTTTTTTTCGATTACTTTTCAATTGCTCTGAAATTGCTCATATGTGGTTTCAAATACCTTTGTAATTTGAATTTTGTAATGATCCGTGTGTGGATGTATACAAAATGCTTGTTTATCTTTCGAAAGATGTTTTGAAAAGAACGTTAACTTTGTAATAATCCGTGTTTGGATGTATACAAAGTATTGTCTTTTTGAAAGTTTTGAAAAATCAACAGTGTATGAGAATTTTGTTTGTTTTGATTTGAGCAAGCAAACTAGGAGGTCTACCCTGAGTTGTAAGGTCTTTATCCTATTTCCTTTAAAAATCTATCCTTTCACCGGATATAAAAGCAAGGTTTGATTTTGTACTCAAAACAGTGAAATTTGACTTTGATTTTGAAAGATTGAAAAGGATTACCTGAAGAGGTGCAAGTGTGATTGTGATTGGATTCAGATATTTATCTTTGAAGTTAGTGATCTAACGGTTCAGTTTTATCTTTGACATACACGCAGTTTATATGTGCTGGAAATTAAAGTGCGGAAATGTAAAGTGCGGAAAGTAAATCTACGCTATTACATCGATTGTGCAGGAAATGTAAACTAGCCTATTTACATGAATTTGACATCCTATACATTTATCTAGGAATTTTAAATTGCAAGAAAAATAAAAGGCATGTTTTTGGATTTTTTATGATTTATTTTAATTATAATTAATGCATAATTAATTAAATTAAAATGAAGAAAAAAGATGAAAATGGATTTAAACCTAGAAATTAAGTTTAAAATATTTACAAAATATTTATTAATTAATTTTAAAACAAAACTAATTTTTTTGGAATTTTTGAAATTGATTTGAAATTGATTTAAGTTAATTAAAACATAATTATGCAAATAATTATACAAATAATTAAAACTTAAACAGAAAATTATCCTAAATATGTACAAAATCAGTTTATAATATATAAACAATATTTTATATAAAGAACAAATTTTTTTATGATTTTTTTGATTGGTTAGAATAATTAAAAAGCAAATATATAAATATATACTAATTAATTATTCAAAATATTGAAATTATGAAGAAAAATAAAATATTTTTATTTCAGAAAATAAAATATTATTTTAGAAACTTAAAAATATTTTTTGTGTATTTTTTGGATTTTTGAAACTATTTTTAATTAATTTTGCAAAGAAATTAAAATAAAAATAGAAAATAAAAGGATACTGATCAGGTGTGATGGGGTTGAGAGTCCATGGTAAGGACTAGCGTGTCAGGTGCGTTTGATGGAGTGACTGGATTGATCGTGTGGTCACTGAAACGAGGCACATGGCAAAAGCGTGGACAGCGTGGCACAGGATCCAAAGAATTTGAAAAAAGCTGGCGCGCGCGTTCTGACCAACCAGAGCTTGCCACGCTTCATCTTCTTCATTTGAAATTTCTGCAACCGTAGGTAAAGCCTTTACCCACGGTTTTTTCCGTCACTAAAGCTCCTGCAAATTGAAAATCACAAGATATGCAATATAAATACCATATGAGACCATGGATCGATTGTAAATGATCCACTGAACACAACCATGGCCTTATTTTCTTTTGATTTTGCCTTAAAAGAAAAACCCCGTTTCGAGGTCATAAAACCCTAAAATGGCACATGTCTCAATCGTCCATGAAAACCTAATTCCAGCTCCAGAAATGACCAGAGCATCAAACCAAACACAAATATGCAATTACATCTTGTTATACATGCATGTATGATTATATTTTGGTGGGTTTCGATTTGAACAAACCGTGGGTTCTAGGCGTGTGTTCTTGAGGTTTCAATGCTTGCAATTGATCTGGACAGGTTCAGTGAAGTTCAAGGAACGTGTTTGAATATTTAGTTTATGTTAAAACAAGCTGGAATTTAAAATTCGAATTTTAAATTTCCTTCAAAATTTCAACTTGATACAAGTGTGTTTACAAGCATAGAATGGTTCTTAATTCGTGTCCCCCTTATTACTGAAGTGCTATAGCCTATTTATAAGCATTGTAGTGCTTAAAAACTAAGCTAAAAGCATTAAGTGCTTTTGTTGAATTCTTGACTTTTTCAACACTTATGGCTTTGCATTCAAGCTACCATGGCTTGACTTTCAACTCTCCTTCTGCTGTACTTTGGCTTGGGGCAGAGTTTCATTGATTCCCTTGATGGGTCATGCTTAGAAATTAAGCTACTCTTTATCCATTCATTTTCCTTTTAATTTAATCTTAAAATAAGATAAAATTATGCCAAAAATGGATAAAAAAGGTGTGGGCTTAGTCTTGGTCGTGGGAGGCCCATAATATCATGGAAATGATGTTTGAATGCTGAAAACTTGGCCCCATTTGGAAAAAATACATTTTTGAGCAATGTTGATTTCATGCATTTTCCCAAAATTTAGCCAACTTCAACAAGGTGTAAATCCTTCAATTTTTGTCATATGAAGGAGATCATGCACTTTTTGGAAACCTCAAAGAGTCCTCTAACCAATGTCTTTGGTCTCATGTCAAAATGATTTTTGAAGCTCCTTGTGTGTCCTTTTGAAAACAGTGTCTTTTTGTTGACTTTGAAAATGACCTGTAATGTCTTTGATCATATTTTTCAAATGGTGAATCCAATGACCATGGGATCAATGGCATTTGAAAGATAATTGAATTTCGTTCAAAATGAGCTTTGGTTTGAATTTTTTGGATGAAGGATGAGAGAGTTATGACCAGTCAAAGTTGAGTTGACTTTTCAGGTAAAAACCCTAATTTTGAATCTTAGGGTTTTGTTGATTTTTGATCTTTCCTTGATGAATTATGATCATCCAATGATCAAATGATGAATCCTTTGACAAAATATGGACTTTGACAAAAAATTTCATTTTTGACTGTCTGTTGACTTTTTTGATCAAACGGGTCGTCTGTTGCTTGTTTGAGCTGCTGACGGTGCGTCTGAGTGAATTGAAGTTTGAAAATTTGTATGATGGTACTTTGAGATATATGGATGTGTATGAAATCCATTTGAGCTCTCAAAACTTGTTGCTCCTGTAAAAACAAGAAAAACCCTGATTAGGGACTGTTTGTGTAGGAGACAGTTAAGCGTACCTGATTTTTGTGCAGTGTTGAGTCTCTGCTAATCGCGTAATATTCAGAAGACTTCTAGAACAAAAAACCTTGGAATTTTGATTTGTGAAAGATTGATTTGATTGATGGTACAAAACACTGAGAATTGTACTGCCAGCAGTTTGGCTGTCAACTGACTGTTCAGGTATTGATGTAGCAGTTAGAGTGAAAAATCAACAGTCAAAGTTAATTTTCTTTTTTGTTGTTTTTTTGTTTTATGTTTTTATGTGAAAAATGAAAGTTTATTTACATGACTTGTTAGAAAAACACGGACATAATAAATAACTAATGTTTACTGTTACCAGTACAGTCTGAGTTTCCTGATTCTGCGCCTGCAAAAAGATTTAACTCTGTACCAATTGAGTCAGTACTATTTATCTGTAAATAAATAAATAGCATGTGTGAAGTAATAAACAGTATTTGGTGTTTGCGTAAGAATAAATTCAACTGCAGGCCAAATTACTGTATAAGAAAGATTCTAAAAACTAAGTATTTCATATGTCAGGATATTTGTTGAAATAAAAATCCATGATTATATGAGACCCTTAATTTTCAGATTGGAGTTTTCTTGAAAAATATGTGGGCAAATTTTGGGGTATAACAATTATCAATGAAAAGTTTCTTTGTTTTTACATTCCAGTGATTTTATTTGTCGTTTTATTCATCTGAATCTTTTGAAATATTCTTTTTGATGTTATGACAAAAAGGGGGAGAAGATAAATGATAAATGATTTGATTAATCTATCAGTTGCTGGGTAAAGCTCCCACACATTTACTAACAAGAACTGCAAGTTCTATATGGTTTAAGTGTTTTGCAGGTATAAAGAAGTGAAGAGAATCTTCAAAGCAAACACAAGAAGCAAAACCATAAGAAGTGTTATTCTGTAAAAATAATAAGCTCATGGAAACTGAAGCAAGCTAAGTGTTGTCAAGCTTCAGAAATCAGAAGCAAGAAAGAAGAATGAATCAGAAGCACTGATAATTGAATTTGATCCATATTTGTCTATTTGCTCTGACAAAATTCTATTTGCTCTGTTACATTATTTTAGCCTATATGGCTCTGATACATATCATGTGTTCTAATATACATTTTATGTTCTGACTCGTTCATGCTGACTTTTGTCGTTTAGTTTTTGTTCTGTAACATTTCAGGATGAAGAGATGCTCTGATGATGCTCTGGTACATTCAAATGTTCTGATACAAATCTAGCATGAAGTGATGTTGGTAGAAATTCAAAGCTCTGAAGCTATCCGAGGGAAGCAGAAATCAGAAGCTGTGAATGTTCTAAAGATCCAGAAAACTCAAGTTCTGAAGCTGTCCTAAATGGAAGCAGAAATCAGAAACTGTGAATGTTCTGAAGATCAAAGAAATTCAAGTTCTGAAGCTGTCCTAAATGGAAGCAGAAATCAGAAGATGTGAATGTTCTGAAGATCAAAGAAATTCAAGTTCTGAAGCTGTCCTAGATGGAAGCAGGAATCAGAAGCTGTGAGTGTTCTAGGGATCTAAAGAAATTCTAGTTCTGAAGCTGTCCAATGGAAGCAGAAGTCAGAAGCTATGAATTCTCTGAAGACAGAAGCTTATGTGATCGTCTCTACCGAAATAATCAGGGAAGTCTTTTATTAAAGTTCTTCGAGTATTTATTTCAGGGGAAGATTATTTATCTCAGGGGGAGATTGTTAATCTCAGGGGGAGACATATTCATATGCCTATGCTATAGCTGTGTAATTTGTCTTTTGCGGTCTGCTCTTTCTGATCGCAAATTCATATCATTTATATATGTTTTTGTCATCATCAAAAAGGGGGAGATTGTTAGAACAAGATTTGTTCTGATCAATTATCTTAGTTTTGATGATAACAATAATATGAATTTTGCTTAAGATAATATGGTACTCTAATCCAATGCAATTTCCTTTTCAGGAAATATATAAAGAGTATGCATAATTCAGCGCTCAGAAGCTTTGTCTCAAGGGTTCAGCATGCAACATCAGAACATGGTCTGGCAAGACATCAGAAGATGGTTGAAGCAGAATCAGAACATGGGTCTATGGAAGCATCAGAAGAACATGAGATCAGAAGCACTGAAGTTTTGATGGTATCACGCTCAGAAGCACTTCAAGGTCAGAAGATCAGAAGATGCTTTGCACCAAGCTGTTTGACTCTGATGATATTCAAACGTTGTATTCACAAACATCAGATCAGAAGGAAGTACAAGTGGCAAGCTACGCTGACTGACAAAAGGAACGTTAAAAGCTATTAAAGGCAACGTCAGTAGACACAGCGTGAACAAGGCTCGAGGTAGTTGACAAAAGCGTATAACATTAAATGCGATGCTGTACGGAACACGCAAAGCATTAAATGCACTCAACGGTCATCTTCTCCAACGCCTATAAATATGAAGTTCTGATGAGAAGCAAGGTTAACGATTCTGAACAAAACAACTCATATTAACTTGCTGAAACTCTGTTCTATTCAAAGCTCAGAATCTTCATCTTCATCAAAGCTCACTACATTGCTGTTGTAATATATTAGTGAGATTAAGCTTAAACGTTAAGAGAAATATCACAGTTTGTGATTATAGCTTTTAAGAAGCAATTGTAATACTCTTAGAATTGATTACATTAAGTTGTAAGGAACTAGAGTGATCGTGTGGATCAGAATACTCTAGGAAGTCTTAGAGGTTATCTAAGCAGGTTGTAACTAGAGTGATCGTGTGGATCAGAATACTCTAGAAAGTCTTAGAGGGTATCTAAGCAGTTGTTCCTGGAGTGATCAGTGTGTGATCAGAAGACTCTGGAAGACTTAGTTGCTGACTAAGTGGAGAACCATTGTAATCCGTGCGATTAGTGGATTAAATCCTCAGTTGAGGTAAATCATCTCTGCGGGGGTGGACTGGAGTAGTTTAGTTAACAACGAACCAGGATAAAAATAACTGTGCAATTTATTTTTATCTGTCAAGTTTTTAAAGCTACACTTATTCAAACCCCCCCCCCCTTTCTAAGTGTTTTTCTATCCTTCAATTGGTATCAGAGCGCCGGTTCTAAGGTGCAAGCACTTAACCGTGTTTAGAAAAGATTCAGGAAGAGAAAAACGCTTCAGTAAAAGATGGCTGATGAAACTGCAAAGTCTACATCTACATCTGGCTCTGCTGAGCAACACAACGGTAACAATGGTTATACTAGACCGCCGGTATTTGATGGTGAAAACTTTGAATACTGGAAAGATAAACTGGAAAGTTACTTTCTTGGTCTTGATGGTGATCTATGGGATCTTCTGATGGATGGTTACAAACATCCAGTAAATGCCAGTGGCGTAAAGCTGACAAGGCAAGAAATGAGTGATGATCAGAAGAAGCTTTTCAGGAATCATCATAAATGCAGAACTGTTTTGCTGAATGCTATCTCTCATGCTGAGTATGAGAAGATATCTAACAGGGAAACGGCCTATGACATATATGAGTCCTTGAAAATGACTCATGAAGGAAATGCTCAAGTCAAGGAGACTAAAGCTCTCGCTTTAATCCAGAAGTATGAAGCCTTCAAGATGGAGGATGATGAAGACATTGAAAAGATGTTTTCAAGATTTCAAACTCTTACTGCTGGATTGAGAGTTCTTGACAAGGGATACACCAAGGCTGATCACGTAAAGAAGATCATCAGAAGCTTACCCAGAAGATGGGGTCCTATGGTAACTGCATTTAAGATTGCGAAGAATCTAAATGAAGTCTCTTTGGAAGAGCTGATCAGTGCCCTGAGGAGTCATGAAATTGAACTGGATGCAAACGAGCCTCAAAAGAAAGGTAAGTCTATTGCATTAAAATCCAATATCATGAAATGCACTAACACTTTTCAGGCTAGAGAAGAAGATCCTGAAGAATCAGAATCCGAAGAAGAAGATGAACTGTCCTTGATCTCCAGAAGGCTAAATCAACTCTGGAAGAACAAGCAAAGGAAGTTCAGAGGCGTCAGAAGTTCAAAGAAATTTGAACGTGGAGAATCTTCTGATGACAGAAGATTTGACAAGAAGAAGGTCATGTGCTATGAATGCAATGAGCCTGGACACTTCAAGAATGAATGTCCAAAACTTCAGAAGGAAAATCCCAAGAAGAAGTTTCATAAGAAGAAAGGTCTTATGGCAACCTGGGATGAGTCAGAAGATGATTCAGACTCAGAAGATGTAGCCAGGTTTTCTCTTCTGACTCTCTGAACTACTTCATCCGGGTGTTCGTTCCTACCTACTACCCTTAATCTGGGTCTTTCTTCCTCAAAGTCTTGCTGGACGGGAACAGTTCTTTGATTCGAAGCCTCTAAATCTATTACCCGATTCCTTTCGACCATTGTTGTTCTTTGTGGATGAATCACGCCAGCAGTGTTTGCAATAGGCAGAGGAACTGCATTTTGGATACGTTCCAGAATGGGATCCCCTTCTCGATAAGAGGATTGGTTATTTCTTCGCTTGGGTGGTTGAACTCCCATGAATTCCGCCATTCGGGTCATTTGGGATGATATCTTTTGAAAAGTTTCCAAATACTCCCGATTAGTATTAGCAATATTTGTTGCTAAAGGATTTAAGATTGGCGCTAATTCTTTGGCCATGATTCCTAACATATCATGGTTACTTGCGTCCATCTCTTGTCGGAATGCTGCTTGATTACTTGTGGTAAAATTGGGTATTTGGGCAGTGAAGCAAGTATTTTGTGCGCTTCGACCCACTGAACCAGCATTTGGCAAAAACGTCGCAGGGTTAGTTGTAGTATATGTAGGTCCTACTCCTCGTGTACCTGTCATGTATGCATATGGCATTCCATATTGACGGTTTGGTCTCCATTCGAACGCAGATGATCTAGGGGTAAATAACTGGTTTGCAGCATTCGTCGAGGCAAGTTGCATTTCGCTCGCACTTGAGGATGGAGGTGCGGTAGTCGATACTGAAACTGGAATAGTCCCTGTCGTTGTTGTATTGTTTTCAAGTATAGCCTGGGAACTATCCATGGGTCTCGATCCATTCGGACCCGGTATGTTCTGCGCTCCTTGAGTAGAAGTCGAAACATGCGTAGAATTTGACGCTCCTGTTCCTGACCCTTGTGGGGGATCTTGATCTCCCTCTGCACTGGTCGTAACGACCATTTTCTTGTTGTACCTTCGTTTGGGAATCGGTTGTGCACTGTTTGTTAATTTACCGTTCCTAAGGTTTATACAAGGTCTTGATATTTTCTAGACAAAACAAAACAATCAATTAATAACAATCTGCTTGACACAGTCCCACTGGGCGTGCCAATTTGTTTACGGTGATTTCCGGTAAACAACCGTTAGTCTTCCAAACTATAATAAATATGATTTGGTTACTCGCAGGATCGACTAGATTGATCCTAGGACATAGTCAAAAAGGTTGTTATTCATGATAGTTCGAATTAATGATTGATGTGTCTCGAAATAAGAAATACTTGAACAAAGAAATAAAGATTAGCAATCACCTTGTTATACACGTAAATATAACACTAGTGAAAGGTGAGTTAAAGATAAAATATAAGACAAAACTGTAAAAGTGCAAGAATCTTAAAGTGCAGAACAGTTAAATGCTTCGAAGATAAATGACATGAAAATAAAGAGTGCAGGAATGTAAACGACAGAAAGTAAATGAAACGCAGTAATATCGAAAGATACTTGAATAAAGGAAAATACACATGTATTTAAAATGGTGTTGGTGTCATACGTACATTTCTCAGCGAACTCTTTCTCTTAACACTTGATACTTGAGCAATATGTGAGTGATTTGTACAAAATGAACACACGGAATCCTAACATTAAGACCCTTATTTATACTAGTTTCGACCCTAACGGTCCTACACTAATCTAATGCCACGTTGCCCGCAGAAAATCCAGGGACGCCATCTGTCTTCGTGCGGTTACATAAACTACTTCGAAATTCAAATCATCCCGCCTGAATCTCCCTTCGACACGTGGCAACATATCAGAGTCGAGAATGCCACGAAACCACGCTAAGCTTCAGTACTTTGCATATTTCGCAAAAATGTCGAAGTCCCAAAGACTATTCTTTTCGAATTTAACTTCAGTGCTAACTATCTTTGTTCCAACTTAAACATCATTCTCGAAGCATGGCCATCAGTAGCCATTTTTATCTTCAAAGATGATCATCAGTAACCATCTTCCTTTGAATTCCAAATCTTCGAAGGACATTCTTCTCGAACGAAATCTTCAGCTAACAAATTGCCCCCAATAAATGCCTGTTTCGAAAAACAAGAGAAATAGGCGTTTCATGTTGTAATAAGATTTCGTTTTAGAGTTCCGAGACTATTGACTGACGTCACAATCATTTATGACTCTGTTTCCAAAACATCTTGTCATTTTCAAAGATGTCTACTCATAACTTACATTCTCACGTTCTGGTCTTACTTCATGATCATTACTCCTATATACTAGGAGTAAAGCTAATAACTATTCGACCGCCGTTGGATTAAATCAACGCCTGCCGCGTGTCTCTTGGCTTTTACCCAAAAGATTTGAAAGGGTTTCCGTTAAACCTTTAAATACCTGAACTCATACCCTCATATAACTTTCACCTCTATTTCCTCATTCTTTCCACAGAAAAGAACGTCTCTGGTTACATTCAAACCCATTTCCCAAATCAAACTTACTCATGGCGTCTTCCTCAAACGTTCTTCAACCCGCTTTGAAACTTCAAAAATCTACACAGATGGGGGATCAAGAGTACATACCAAACCCAAATACTGCAGAAGTGCGCGCCATTTATGCTTCTCAGGTAATCATTCCCTTTGAACTTTCTGGAAAAACTCATGCCTTCATGGGTCCTTTACCAGGAGAAACTAACTCTTCTCTGAATAAATTCTTTCCTGCTTATTATAAAACTAGGCCTTTAGTTAGTAAGAACAAAATAGATTAAGATGGCCGTCCTATCTTAGCAGATCCTGATGGTGCAGAAGATACTTCGACCGTAACCCCTTCAGCCCTAGAGAAAATTAGGTTAAACTATGTAACCAATTTTGTGAAAGTTTTTAGGTCAATTCCCTTAGCAAAAGACCCTGAACTATACTATGCCTGGCTAGCAAGAGTAGAGAAACAAAAGGCTTCTTTCTGGAAACAACTGGAAATTTATGACTTAATCCAATTATCCAAAACAGGTTTAGAATACAACCAAACCATGTTAGTAGCATCAGTTCATTTCTGGGATGCTTCCCATAACACTTTCCATCTTCCATGTGGAATGGTCACCCCCACTCTTTTCGACATAGCTGCTATCACGGGGCTTCGACCAACCGGAGAGACCTTTGACCCCAATGTCATGGATACCGATACCATTAACTTTAGCGAAGCAACAGTTACTTATACTGCGTTCATTCAACAATATCATGACGAGAATAATGAGGTAGTCTCGGACGAAGAGCATATTGCTTTCTTAGCATTATGGCTCTCGAGGTGCGTTTTCTGTTCTAGGTCCATACAAGTAGCAAAGAGGTATCTCTGTATGGCTAATCAACTACATGCTGGGACACAACTAAACCTGAGCTAGTTAATTCTAGGGTTTCTCTATGAGAATCTAGGTGAAGCAACAGACCTCATTAAGAGTTATGAATCAGGATCTCTGCTCTTTGCTGGTCCTTTCTGGTTTCTGCAACTGTGGCTTAATGCTACTTTCGAAGCTCACCTCCCATTTCGAGGTACTGTCAACGAAGATCCAAACATCAAAAATCGAGCTGTAGAAGGAACCAGGTTGGCTTTTCTAACTCCTAAAGAAGAAACTGGGAAGCTTCGTGAACATTTTTTAGCATATGTCATGATGTTTGCTCAGTGTTATCAATTTAGCCCTTCAATGGCTCCATTCGTACAAAGGACAGTGGGTCCTGAATGGTTCACTCGAAGGTTTCCAGCAATGTCCCCAGATCAACAAAATGAATCCGTGATTATTTGGGAAGCTTTTCTTACCCCAAGGCTATTCTATCACCGTCTTCGACCCTCCAAAGGCCAATGTGTTCTTCTCTGCTACCAACCAAATCTGGTATCGAGACAATTTGGATTGGTTCAAATAAAACCCAAATGCCTGTATGAGAAAAGGAACCATATGTGTCTACATACTTTGTATCTAGCTAAAGATGAGTGTGAATAAAAAATCGCCAGATACACTGGTGTTACCAATCTCTCTCCTGTTCCTTTCGAACCTGCCTTTTATTCTACTCCAGATTTCCAACAATGGTGGACGGACTATTACACCATGCAAATCTTCGACGCTGAGAGTCTTACTCGCGAACTAACTGAAGCTTTTGCTGATGTGTAGGAAAAATTTCACAAAGGTACTTCGACTCATATTAAAGAAATACAAGCCTTTCAAAAATTCTTTGAGACTATCTACAGGCCTGATGATCTTAGTCGGACCGTTCGTGAAGCTGCAGTCATTTTACACGAAAAGTTTTCTGCCAAACAGGATAAGTTTAAACTGCCCTCGTCTGTTCGACCAAAACTGCGTTATGAAGTGGCTTTCAAACTTAATCCTCCAAAATTCCCTCCACTGCCAAGTGCTGATTTTGGTGCGGCTTTAAGCCCTCCTTTCCCAGACTGGTTCGTGTGTGGGAACGCTTTTAAAATTCTTCAAGAAAGCACTAAAAAACGCGCTGAACCAGTGGTCCCGACTAAGCATACCCTGGATACTTTCAAAGGACATCTTCATATAGATCTTGAACATGTTCGTGTCTTGACTCCAATACCTGAAGGTTTGGGTTTAGACAACTTTCGACTAACTTTTCTTTTTTTCGCTGAAATACTGATTCCAGTTTCAACTACAGCCGTTGCTCGAAAGAGAAAGATCAAAGAAGCCGCAGTACAAAAGGATTCTGGAGTTTCGAAGAGCAACAAGGCAAGTAGGAGTGATTCTACCACGACCGACAAGAAACCCACGGTACATACGCATTTTATATCCCAACTTGTATATTTCTGTGGATAGTACTTACTTTGCTCAATTTATATTCTTCAGACTTCGAAACCTCCGGTACATTTGAAGCGAAAAGATTCTCAAACAGTTGTTTCAGACGATGAAGACAAATCTCCTCCTCGCACCAGGCAAGGACACAAGAAAAGACAGAAGACTGTCACTCCTTCAGGCAAAGAAAAGGGGTCTGGTTCTTCGAAGATTACTTCACCGGCTGATAAGGTATCTTCCGAAGAATCACCTTTAAAAGGTGGTAGTAACGTTCTTGTTGTAGAGAGCCACAACTCGAGTCCAGATAACATTCCAACCAAGGTATTTGGATTTCATAACATAATCGTCTCTATAAATTTTAACTTAAACAATTAAGTTAAAATTTTACCTTATGGTTGTAGGATGATGTTGGCACAGCCACTTCTGATCTCAAAGCCTTCAACCTTACCATCGACCTTGATAATCTCCAAGGTAAGTGCATGTTCTTTCTTATGACAAACAGATTCTTGCAATCTTCCCATCATAATGTGTTCTAATTACTCAATGCAGACAAATCTCACGTGTTTTCACTAGTTGTCGAAGACGCTCAGCCCTTAGCGACCATTATTCCTACTATGCCAGTTGAAGAAAGCCATTCAACTGATGATTCTCCTCCTACCCACAAAAGCGAAAATATGGGAGCAGATCGTCAATGTTCAGGTAGTAACAATGCAGCTGAACACCCAACTGGCAGTGAGGATACTGTATCTGAACAAGATGCTATGGAGGAAACTTCCAAACTAGCCACAGCTGGCCCTCACGAAACTTCACCCTTTGGGACCATAGTTTCTCCTGAAACTACTTTGACGCCTGCCCCAGCAAAGACTACCCCTTCAGAGTTGGAGCAACTCAAACAGACTGATCCTCTCAGCTTCCTCAAGGCCATGATGAATATTGATAACGTTTCGCCCTCTGAGCTCGAAACTTCTCCAGCTGTCCAGACAGAATCTGGTGATAAAGAGGATACTTCTGACCTTCTTCATCAAATAAAGGAAAAGTTCTTCGAAACCAACCTTGTCGAAGCTCTTAACAAGAATCCTACCAAATGTCATAGCTTGAACCAACTTTTGAAGAAGGTGGATCTATTTCTGGTCTCAAAAGAAGTCTCAGAGGTGATTGTATTGCTGAGTTCTCTAATCGAACAACTTCAGTCTGACATTCTTCGAAAGCAAAATGTTGACGAACAACTTACTGCGAAGATGGCTTCTCATAATTCTTCATGGAAAGCTGCTACTGATGCAACCAAGAAGGGTGACGCCCTTAAGCTTAAACGTTTGAAGAATCAAGAAGCATATGACGAATGCGAGAAGAATATCAAATCCTGGAAACAGGAAATTAAAATGCTCGAAGAGAAGATAAAGGAGGCTGAGTCTCATCAAGCAATAATTCAGCAGACCAATCAGCAAGAATTAACTGAAGTGGCGCAGTCAGGGATCCAACACTTCGAGGTTGCACAGAAACTAGTGCCAAAAATTGAAGAATTAAAGAGACAACGGGCATTGCTTGATCTTCGTATGTCTTCGTGGGAAACTCAGTATTCGAAGATAAAAGATAATCTTCCTAGGGATTTTAATTAGTTATTTCGAACTTTGTAACCCCTTTTTGTAATGCGCATTGATTTTGTCTTGTAATCGAATTCCACCAGGAACATATATATGCGCAACTTTTGTTTGCCAATTTACTCACTCTACTCCATTTTTCAATGATCATGAGTAACACTCTAGCAATTCTTCAAATCTTGCCAAAATATATTTTATTGTCACAGTAATCTTAATAAATGCAAGCACGTGACCTGACTATCCTTCGCACTCCTTTTAGTCTAGACTTGACGTTTCTACTCCCTTAGCCGTAACCATCACTAAGTGATGACATCACTTTCTTCAAAACGTCTCTTTAAGACGTGTGTGCACCAGTTTTTCATGATTACATCTCAACTTCCAAGGGTGGGAAATGGCGGAAGCCATAACTTCTCTTTGGAATACTAAACGCAGTCTAATCAATCATTAAAATTGAATCGTTCCTTTATTGCCCCAGGTCTATATAAAGGATTAACATTACACTTCTTCCTTCACACTTGCTTCAAACTTTTGCTCAAGACTTTGTTTCTCTTCCTCAGTTTTCTCAAAACATAGAGTTTTAAAAGAAAAACCTTTTCAACCTTTTTCCTTCTCCACATGGCGCAACCTCTTACCTACAATAACATTAGAGCTTGCATAAAAAAGGAGTTCAAACTCTCTGAAGAGGAGTTTGATGAACACTTCATAAGCATCAGTGCTCTTTTTGCCAATCAAGAACTCGATTTCTATTATGAAATCCTAGAGGGACCTGTTTATCCCAACATGCTAGCAGATTTCTGGATGTTTGCGTCTCTACGCATAGATCCGGAGGGTAGAACTACTATAGTTTCTGAGGTTCGACATGCCCACATCAGAATCACTCCTTCCACCATCTCTAACTTGATGAGATGTAACAACTCTGGTGAGACCTTTGATGACAACAACTTCAACATGACGACTCATCTTCTGTTGAGGACTCTTATGGACAACGATCCTTACAGCGCCAAGGTCATCAGGGTTTGGCATCAACTTCTCGTGGGTAACTTTCATCCACGAAACCGTGATCAAAACAGCATCATGGTGGAGGACTTGGAATTTATCCTCTGTGCCCTTCGTGGGAAGAAAATCAACTTCCCCTTAATGATTTTCAAAGGGCTTGTCGAAGCCGTTTCTATGGCTGCTGCTCGTCAAGGGGCCGTAACGTGTCTTCTATATGGAAGGCTCTTGTCTTACATATTCCTCAAAAAAGGAATAGTAAGGAGGATACGAAACTCCGGATCCATGGACATGTTCGAGGCAGAGAGCTTGCCCCTGTTGCCCCTAGAAGGCTTAGACCAAAGGATCAACTAGGAGGTGGTTTGGTTTAGGTTTTTATTTGTTTTAGTTTTTTTTTTGTAACCTTCAATGTTTTGGAAACCAACCCTCCTGTTATGAATGTACACCCTTAATATTAATGGAAGATGTTTTGAAGTTTCTTCGTCTTCTTCTTTATTTGCCATACATGTTCGTTTGAACACAAAGCCATTTTTGGTGTTAGTTCAACCATTTTGGCTTACGTAGTATACTTCAATATCTACGTTTTTGAAATCTTTACTTCATGCATGCTTGGTTTGTATTTCTTCAGATACTTCCCGTTTACTCTTAAAATCCTGCGATCTTCTGCTAACTCTTCTATCTCGTAAGTGTTATTCGATAATACTTTCAAGATTCGAAAGGGTCCCTCCCAGTGTGGGACCATACCAAGTGCTTGATTCTTTCGATCTATAGGTAAAATAACTTTCCAAACTAAGTCATTATTGATAAACGTTTTACCTTTCACCTTTTTGTTGTATGCTCTGGATACTCTTTCTTTTTGTCTTTTTATCATCTCCAATGCTCGAAGTCTGTCTTCGTCCAGGTCTACTAATTCATTCATCATCAACTCCCAATACATGTTAGGAGGGATTTCTGCCTGTCTTTGTATCCGAACTGACTGCAAATATATCTCACCTGGGAGTACTGCGTCATGTCCAAATGTTAGTTGGAAAGGCGTAGTGTTTGTAGCTTCTTTTGGAGATGTTCGACAAGCCCAAAGTGCTTGGTCCAGGGTTTTGTGCCAACTCTTAGGCTTTTTTCCCACATGTTTCTTTATGAGATGAATTATTATCTTATTCGCTGCTTCGACTTGTCCATTTGCCTGAGCATAGTAGGGTGTAGAAGTAAGCAACTTGAAAACCCATTTCTTGGGCGAAGTCTTGCATCTTTCGCCCAGTGAACACTGATCCTTGATCTGTAGTTATACTTTCTGGGATTCCAAATCTTTATATGATGTGTTTTTGAATAAACTCAATCACAGCCTCTTGGTCCACATTCGCCAGTGGTATCGCTTCGACCCATTTTGTGAAGTAATCTATTCCTACTAGTATGTATCTTTGACCCTTAGAGGATTTAGGGTGAATTTCTCCAATTAGGTCTAGTGCCCAACCTCTGAAAGGCCATGGTTTTATTATTGGACTTAACTCATTTGCTGGAGCGTGTTGAATACCTGCATGTTCTTGACATTCTTGACACCCTTTTGCAAATTCTATGTAGTCTTTTAACATAGAAGGCCAATACATTCCATATCGAAACAGAAGCCATTTCATTTTGTGCCCCGCTTGATGTGAACCACATGCTCCACTGTGTACATTTGAGAGAGCCAAATATGCTTCTGCTTCACCCAGACATTTCAACAAGACTCCTTCAGGAGTTTTCTTGAACAATTCGTTCCCCATCAGGAAATATGACAAGGCTCTATACTTCACCTTTCTATCCGTGTCTGTCGAAGGATCTTTTAGATAGTTCACAATTGGACTCCTCCAATCTGTGTCTACCACAAAGTCTATATTTAATACTTCAAATTCTTCTTTGCTGGCGAAACCTAATTGTGAATTCTCCAAGTCACTTGGGGAAAGCTTTGTAGCCATTGCTTTTCCTCTTACTTCGATCAGTTCCTCTAATTTCTCTTTTGATACCCTATATCCTGAGGCTAACTGTGCCAGATCATTGGCTTCTTGATTCTTGGTCCTCGAGACGTGACTTAACTCCACATATTCGAATTTTTTAAGCAACCTATTTGCTATGACAAAGTACATGATCAAGTTTTCTTTGATGCATTTACATTCCTTCGTCAGTTGCTTAATCACTAATTCGGAGTCTCCTTTAATTTCGACTCTGGTTACCCCCAATTCTAACAAAGCTTCAAGTCCAGCAATCAGTGCTTCATATTCAGCTTCATTATTGGAGCATAAGGGACCTTCAATCTTGTACTTGAGCTTTGTTGGAATTCCATCAGGAGAAATTATCAGCATTCCAACACCAGTTCCCTCTCTATGAGTCGAACCATCGAAGTATAGCTTCCAAGGCTTCAAATCTACATATTGTTGAGGGTTCTCAACCACTGAATGGTCAACAATGAAATCTGATACAATTTGACCTTTCATTGCCTTAAGAGGTTGAAATATCAGTGAGTACTCAGCAAGGGCTAAAGCCCATTTTCCAATTCGACTATGCAATATTGGTTTTGATAGCATATGTTTGATAACATCACAATGAGACGAAACATAAACATCAATTTGCTTTATATAATACTTAAGTTTGATACAAGAGAAATATAAACAAAGGCAGAGTTTTTCTATTGCGCTATACCTAGTCTCTACATCATTGAGTACTCTACTTAAGTAATAAATGGCTCTTTCGATGCCATTTTCATCTTCTTGTGCTAACATGCTGCCTATTGTATTATCTGAAGCCGAAATATACAGGCGCATGTGCTTCTTCCCATTTGAGGGAGACAAGATTGGTGGATGGATCAAGTATTGCTTGATTTTATCAAAAGCTTCTTGATGTTCAGCACGCCATTCGAACTTTCCTTGCTTGAGTCGAAGTAGAGGGGAGAAAGCTTGCGTGCGTCCACTCAAATTAGATATAAACCTTCTCAAGAAGTTTATCTTCCCCAGTAAAGACTGCAATTCTCTCTTCGTGGATGGAGGCTTAGTTTCCATAATAGCCTTCGTTTTATTCTGGTTAATTTCTATTCCCTTTTTATGGACTACGAAGCCCAGGAAATCTCCAGCCTGCACAAAGAAAGCACATTTAAGGGGATTCATATTTAAGCCATGTTTTCTCATTCTTTTGAATGATTGGCTTAGATGATCAAGATGATCGTAATCTGAAATAGATTTCACAACGATGTCATCTATGTATACTTGCATGAATGTTTCTATAAAATCATGTAATATAGAGTTCATTGCTCTTTGATAGGTTGCCCCAACATTCTTTAAACCGAAAGGCATTACAACCCACTCATAGGTGCCTATTGCCCCTGGGCAACGAAAAGCTGTTTTAGACACATCTTCTTCTGCAATGAAAATCTGATTATATCCAGAATATCCATCCAACATACTTAGGTATTCAAAGCCTGCGGCTGAATCTACTAGCATTTCTGCCACAGGCATAGGATATTCATCCTTAGGAGTCGCTGCATTCAGATCACGAAAATCTATGCATACTCTTAATGAACCATTCTTTTTTATAACAGGTACAATATTGGCAATCCATTCAACATACCTTGTGGTTCGGATGAACTTGCAACGTAGAAGCCTTTAGACCTCTGCTTTAATCTTTGAATGAATCTCTGGCGCGAACCTTCTAGGAGTCTGCTTTATGGGCTTCTTCCCTTCCTTTATTGGTAACTTCAGTTCGACCAAATCTCTCCCTAAACCAGGCATCTCGTCATAGTCCCAAGCGAAACAGTCTTTGTTTTCTTTTAACAATTTGATGACTTTTGATTTTAACGCTGGGTCTAATTTCGCACTGACGTATGTTATCCTCTTTCGATCCTCGTCTCCAAGATTTACTTCCTCGAGTGGATCTTGGGCTAACATTTTTATGTTTGATGCCATTGGGTCCTTCTCGAATCCCAAGGGTTCTTAGTCATAGATTGCGTCTAACCTTTGACTCGAATCTTCTCCTGAGATTTCTTCGACTCGAACTGAATCTTCAGGGGGTTGAGGGATCATGTGTATCCCAGAATCTGTCATTTCTTCCTTTCTTGGAATTGCATTAACCATCATATTTGATAATTCGGCTTCAAAAGCCGTCTTTCTTTTGTTCTCGGCTATATAAGCCGAAATCTTTTCGAAGAATGAAGACTCAGACATCATCAACGTTATCATCCCAGCCTGTCGACCGTACTGTTGGATAATGCTCTATTGGTGCGGTATCCTCTGGGCTGTCCATTATTTCTCTATTCCACTGGAATCCATTTGGGTGCAAAGATAAGTAATACAATGCATTCTTATTCGGGGTGTATATATCTTCCGCAGCATGGCAAGGCCCTATGTTTGCCAAGTTCCTATCGAAGTTAGTTTTATTAACTTGATTAACTTCAGCCATGTAATAACTCTGATCCCCCTCAATATTCTCTACTATGCCATCTTCTCTCCAAATGGTTAACCTTTGATGCATTGTCGAAGGCACAACAGCAACTCCATGGATCCATTCCCTTCCGAGCAAGAGGTTATAATTTGCTTTCGCTGGTATGACCATAAACATAGTTGGCCTGGTAACTGAACCCACCGTTAGATTTACTTGGACAACTCCCAAGGTTTGCCCTATTTTGCCTTCGTAGTTAGACAAAACCATGTTATGTGGCCTTATATCAGTATCAAACATACCAATTCTTTTCAGCATGTATTGGGGCATTAGGTTCACCGCTGCCCCTCCATCTACCAGGACTTTATTAATGCCAACATTTTCAATCTTAGCCCTTATGTAGAGTGGTTTCAAATGATTTCGCATACCTTCATCAGGCCTCTCGAAGAAAGCATTCTGCTCTTCAACTGCACCATTGTTCAGCACATAGTAACACACAGGTCTGTGTTTCGCCATCTCTTCGACGTCAGCCTCTTCACAGTCTTCAACTTCAGTTTCCTGATTAAACTCATGAGGGAGTACGGACACAACATTGCAGTTGAGGTTTATAGATGATACCCCGTCAGAGTCAAAATCATTTGTCATTCTATCATCTTCTTTCCAAAGGCTAGAATGCATCTTCTCCTCTTCTTTCTCATTTTCAGAATCGAACAACTTGCATTCTACTGGAGGTTTGCCCGGCCATGCCCCCTATGTTGGGACTTGGTTGCTACTAGATTCTCCGATTTCCCTCGGTTTGTATTCTCTTTGAGCCTTCTTCATCCTCTGGTGTCTTCTCCATTGGGATCTGGACATAGGATTTTTGCCTTTGTAGTTTTCCAACCTGTACATCTCTCGATTTAAGGTTTGGAATTGTTTCCTATACGCCATTGCAGTCCTTCCACCTTGGTCCCAACTTCGCCATTTGTTGGTTCTGGCACCAGCTTGCATCCATCTATCCCTGGGTATGTCTGCAGGAACTTTGAATGTGACCCTTCGAGCTCTAGGGTGTGGGCTGTCAGGCCTTCTCGATGGGGTTCGGTTGTCGAACCCAAACAAGTTAGGACGAAATCCCTGAGTTTCCCGACTCATATAAAGATACACCCTTTCGAATGATCCTGCTAGCAATTCGTCATAGACTGCGCCATATCTAGGGCACAGTGCAACTTCAGAATTGTCGTTGTGACACCTGACCAAGAAACCAACCAAGCTTTCTTCAGATCGTGGGTACACTTTCAACAGCAAGTTTCCTCCTCTCCAAGGTTGCTCTAATCTTTCTCGCAAGGCCCTTTCGAAATTGGCCTGTACCCTCCGATTTGTCATAATTGAACATCTTGGGCACATCACCCTTTTTCCACCATTCTTTATATGACAATCCCAAAGATAATCTTTCAAACTGTTTCCTCTTGGCGGAATCTCAATGTTTCCTTTCTCCCTTATCAACCATTTTTCTAGTTCTTCGATTTCAGATAAAGGACGTCTAACATTGACCATGTTAACAACTGCTGGGGGAACTTCAAAAATCTGAATTTGTTGAAGTTTCGCCCTAAGGTCCTCGGTGGCCTCGCTGGTTTCTTCTTTCAAAACTTCAATCATCTCTGTTTTGGAGGATTCTTCAACATCAGTATTGAAGACTGTATTGTTATTTAGGCCTTCAGTAGCATGCTTTCCAGTTGATATCCTTTCCGGTTCAACAACTTCGACTTCAGACACCTCTACCATGTTGACATCAAGTGGTTCACACAGGTTAGTGTCAGCAATGTTCAAGGGGTTTGTGTCGACCTTCATGTGGCTTTTGGCCTTATCAGCAAATTTCAAACGTCCATCTCTGATAGCATTCTGAATTAGATCCCTGAAAAGAAAACATTGTGAGGTTTTATGGCCTAAAAAACCATGATATTTACAAAAGCCTCTCTTCTTCCGTTGTTCTAACGGAGGAATTTTAGAATTAGGAGGCACTATCATTTGGCCATCTTTCACTAGTAAATCAAATATTTCGTCACACTTAGTGACATCAAATGTATAAGTTTTCTTAGGAAATCTATCGCTCTTATCATTCTCTACTGGGTTTTTTCCATTGGCAGGGGTAAGTAATTTGCAAGCATAAGGTGGTGCTTCTTTTAGTTCGGCTAGATCTATTTCGACCTCTTCTACACTGTATGAGTCTTCGAAAGATTCGCTGTCAACGTCTTCTGCTTCGACGTACGCTACCCTTTCTTTCTTGTAGCCCTTGTTTGCCCTAGCCTTTTCTGCTTTTAAGCGTTCGACCTGTCGAACCCTGTCTTCCAATTGGGCCATATCCCTTAGGTATTGAGTATCCAGTTTCTTTCGAATTAAATAATCTAAACCACCGGCAGCCATTTCGACTAGTTTATGCTCCGGGACGATCGTGAAACATCTTGATTTTAACAAACGGAACCTATTTAGGTACTCATCTATAGGTTCTGTGAATTTCCTCTTGATGCTAGCCAATTCTTTCAGACTTATCTTGGTTTGACCCATGTAGAATTGTTCATGGAAAAATCTTTCCAAGTGTGCCCAAGCATCTATCGAATTTGGGGGTAAGGTAGTGAACCAAACAAAAGCATTTTTCGTCAGCGAACTAGGGAAGTATTTAATCCTTAAATCCTCATTCCCTGCTAAATCTCCTGCTTCTGTCAAATATCTGGCAATATGTTCCACCGTTGATTCACTAGTGTCCCCTGAAAACTTTGTGAATTTAGGTACTTTGGTCCCTCTTGGTAATTCTGTTTGCATAATATAATCCGCTATGGGGGATGTATAATTTGGACGTCGAAGTCCAGTACTGAGGCCATTATTGGCCATAACTCTCTCTATCATGGCAGTTAGGTTATTTTCTGTAGCCAGGTTTTCTCTTCTGACTCTCTAAACTACTTCATCCGGGTGTTCGTTCCTACCTACTACCCTTAATCTGGGTCTTTCTTCCTCAAAGTCTTGCTGGACGGGAACAGTTCTTTGATTCGAAGCCTCTAAATCTATTACCCGATTCCTTTCGACCATTGTTGTTCTTTGTGGATGAATCACGCCAGCAGTGTTTGCAATAGGCAGAGGAACTGCATTTTGGATACGTTCCAGAATGGGATCCCCTTCTCGATAAGAGGATTGGTTATTTCTTCGCTTGGGTGGTTGAACTCCCATGAATTCCGCCATTCGGGTCATTTGGGATGATATCTTTTGAAAAGTTTCCAAATACTCCCGATTAGTATTAGCAATATTTGTTGCTAAAGGATTTAAGATTGGCGCTAATTCTTTGGCCATGATTCCTAACATATCATGGTTACTTGCGTCCATCTCTTGTCGGAATGCTGCTTGATTACTTGTGGTAAAATTGGGTATTTGGGCAGTGAAGCAAGTATTTTGTGCGCTTCGACCCACTGAACCAGCATTTGGCAAAAACGTCGCAGGGTTAGTTGTAGTATATGTAGGTCCTGCTCCTCGTGTACCTGTCATGTATGCATATGGCATTCCATATTGACGGTTTGGTCTCCATTCGAACGCAGATGATCTAGGGGTAAATAACTGGTTTGCAGCATTCGTCGAGGCAAGTTGCATTTCGCTCGCGCTTGAGGATGGAGGCGCGGTAGTCGATACTGAAACTGGAATAGTCCCTGTCGTTGTTGTATTGTTTTCAAGTATAGCCTGGGAACTATCCATGGGTCTCGATCCATTCGGACCCGGTATGTTCTGCGCTCCTTGAGTAGAAGTCGAAACATGCGTAGAATTTGACGCTCCTGTTCCTGACCCTTGTGGGGGATCTTGATCTCCCTCTGCACTGGTCGTAACGACCATTTTCTTGTTGTACCTTCGTTTGGGAATCGGTTGTGCACTGTTTGTTA
Organism: Vicia villosa; assembly: GCF_029867415.1. Classification (NCBI taxonomy): domain Eukaryota; kingdom Viridiplantae; phylum Streptophyta; class Magnoliopsida; order Fabales; family Fabaceae; genus Vicia; species Vicia villosa. The sequence goes on from NC_081180.1 coordinate 164,574,569, forward strand.
ATTTACCGTTCCTAAGGTTTATACAAGGTCTTGATATTTTCTAGACAAAACAAAACAATCAATTAATAACAATCTGCTTGACACAGTCCCACTGGGCGTGCCAATTTGTTTACGATGATTTCCGGTAAACAACCGTTAGTCTTCCAAACTATAATAAATATGATTTGGTTACTCGCAGGATCGACTAGATTGATCCTAGGACATAGTCAAAAAGGTTGTTATTCATGATAGTTCGAATTATGTCTATGATTGATGTGTCTCGAAATAAGAAATACATGAACAAAGAAATAAAGATTAGCAATCACCTTGTTATACACGTAAATATAACACTAGTGAAAGGTGAGTTAAAGATAAAATATAAGACAAAACTGTAAAAGTGCAAGAATCTTAAAGTGCAGAAAAGTTAAATGCTTCGAAGATAAATGACATGAAAATAAAGAGTGCAGGAATGTAAACGACAGAAAGTAAATGAAACGCAGTAATATCGAAAGATACTTGACTAAAGGAAAATACACATGTATTTAAAATGGTGTTGGTGTCATACGTACATTTCTCAGCGAACTCTTTCTCTTAACACTTGATACTTGAGCAATATGTGAGTGATTTGTACAAAATGAACACACGGAATCCTAACATTAAGACCCTTATTTATACTAGTTTCGACCCTAACGGTCCTACACTAATCTAATGCCACGTTGCCCGCAGAAAATCCAGGGACGCCATCTGTCTTCGTGCGGTTACATAAACTACTTCGAAATTCAAATCATCCCGCCTGAATCTCCCTTCGACACGTGGCAACATAATCAGAGTCGAGAATGCCACGAAACCACGCTAAGCTTCAGTACTTTGCATATTTCGCAAAAACGTCTAAGTCCCAAAGACTATTCTTTTCGAATTTAACTTCAGTGCTAACTATCTTTGTTCCAACTTAAACATCATTCTCGAAGCATGGCCATCAGTAGCCATTTTTATCTTCAAAGATGATCATCAGTAACCATCTTCCTTTGAATTCCAAATCTTCGAAGGACATTCTTCTCAAACGAAATCTTCAGCTAACACCTGGCCCGCAAAAAAGTAAGGACGGGACGGGACGGGTAACGTCCGCGGGCATTGAACTTTCTAAGCCTTAAAATAATAAAATTGTATGAAAAAGCTCATGTATGCAAAAGAAATACGGGGAAAAGAAGGAATATTTACAATTGTGCTTGTTCAAGCCCCGCGACTTGATGCCTACGTATCCTTTTCAGGAATCAGAGCGTCGTAGTTCTGCTCACATGTTTTTGTTTATTTTTGTGTTTTTTAGTTGGGCGGGATTAACGTTCGCGCTCTTGCATAAGGGGACGACCTACGATGCGATCGAGCGGAAATAACAGTGCTCTTAAGAATGCCAGGAAGGCAAGAGAGAAGAGAGAGTTTGAGTGTTTCAAGTGGCACCCTTAAACAAGGGAGACTCGAGTTACTCTTTGTTGGTGCTTTTTATGATTGGGAACTTCCGCTCAACTGATTCCCTTAAGCAAAGGGGACGAGAGCTTCCATTCCCTTTTTATTATTTTCAACCTTTATTGAGTGCTTTAGGTGTTTTCTTGGTATTTTTTAAAGGGGATTAGTTTGAGTAATTGTTAGATGTTTTAATGTTGAAAAGAAAAGAAATGACAAAGGGGGGGGGGGGGGGGGGGGACTATCCTGAAAATTCTAGTAACTCACGCTTGATGTCGTACTGGATGTTATGACATCCACAATTACACAGCACAAATAATTAAAACAGAAACGCATAAAAACAATAAAGAACACACAGAATTGTTTACCCAGTTCAGTTCAAACAACCTACTCTGGGGGCTACCAAGCCAGGGAGAGAATCCAATATAAGCATAATTAATTCATAGTTAAACTCCCCTGTTTACAACTCCTCACTTAAAACCTACCCAATGTAATTCCAATCTATTCCTAGACCTGAGTATCTCCACTCACTCCCCCTCAATCACAGCAGTGATTACAAATAAACATTACAAAAATTCAGAAAGAAGACACACTTCAAAAACACACCTTGATCTGCTTAAAAGCTTCAATCAAGAGACACACACTCGTGCTTAAAAGCTTAGAGTGACAATTAACAAACAAACCTATTCCAACACAATCATCAAAGACAATTGCTTAGAGTACAAGAGACAGCTACAGAACTAGGGTTCTTCATAATTAACAATCTTTCTCTCTGCGTTCCAAATTAGAATTGCAGTCTTCTTATATGCAGCTCTTGGGCCTTGGGCTTTTTTAGAAACACACTAGGGTTAACCAAGTTAACCTAATTTACACGCCATCTGGTTGTTATAGTTTGTGCTGTCAGCAAAATCTTCTGGACGAAATATTCAGCACACAATAAAAGGTTTCCTATATTGTAGATTGAGAGAAATCAGAAAACACAATTAATAAAATATAACAGCTCATGCTATCACACAAGGATGTCATGACATCGGTCATGACATTCACTATAGAACCTGTATTAGCTTAACACATATGTAGCCTGCATAACACAATATCAAACATGTCCTAACATCAGTCAAGACATTACACACCCAGGTATGTTTTACCACAAATGCAACCAACATGAAAAACATCTACCATCTCCCCCTTTGGCAAATTTTTGGCTAAAACAACCTGTCACACCATATCAGAGAAATATTTGCAGCAGAAACAAAACAAACAAAGCACAATCAGAGCTAATACAGTACAAACAGCATACACCACCAGTATGCACACAGTGCTCAAACAGATCAAAACCAACCTCACCACAAGAGCAGCACAAGCACAAATAAATCAACACAAAAATAATAAGCACAACAGATCACACAACCATACTTGTTGTTCTGGGGTGACATTACTACTTCTTCCCCTGTTTGGCCATAAAATTTGCCAAAGCAAACTACTGTCTTCTCCTTAATTTTTTTTAAATCTATGGTTCCTCAAGGATGCAGATTCCTAACTTGCTCCGCAATTTTTCAAATTGTGTAGCATCAAGAGCTTTTGTGAAAATATCAACTAGACGAAGTTCAGTGTTTACATGTTCTAAGAATTACCTTGTCTTCGACGAGTTCTCTAATAAAGTGATGTCGGATATCAATATGTTTGGTTCTGCTATGCTGAATTAGATTTTTGGAGATGTTGATAGCATTGAGGTTGTCACAATACAAAGTCATGACATTCTGTGGAACATTGCATTCAGTCAACATTTGTTTCATCCAGACCAGTTGAGAATAGCTACTACCAGCTGCTATGTACTCTGCTTCAGTAGTTGATAATGAGACACAATTTTGTTTCTTGCTAAACCATGATATAAGATTGTTTCCTAGGAAGAAACATCCTCCAGATGTGCTTTTTCTGTCATCAGCACTTCCAGGCCAGTCAGCATCACAATATCCAGTCAGAACAGGGTCACTCCCGTTAGTGTACAATATGCCATAGTCAGAAGTTCCATTTACATATTTGAAGATTCTCTTGACTTGGTTTAAGTGACTTACCTTTGGTTCTGCTTGATATCTGACACAAACTCCAACTGCAAATGCAATATCTGGTCTGATGGCTGTTAAATATAGAAAGCTTCCAATCATGCTCCTATACAAACTCTGGTCAACACTTATGCCCCCTTCATCTTTGGATAGCCTTAGATGTGTTGGTGCATGAGTTCTTTTGTGACTCGCATTATCCATTCCAAACTTTTTCACTATGTTCTTGGCATATTTGCTTTGAGACAAAAAGGTGGAGTCTTCCATTTGCTTGATTTGAAGTCCAAGGAAGTAAGTCAATTCTCCAACCATACTCATTTCAAATTCAATCTGCATTTGACTGACAAGTGTTTTACCATTGCATCAGACATTCCCCCAAACACTATGTCATCCACATATATATGTGCAATCATGATTCTTCCATCTGCATTCTTTACAAAGAGGGTTTTGTCTATTCCTCCTTTCTTATATCCATTAGAGGTCAAAAATTCAGTTAACCTTTCATACCAAGCTCTGGGAGCTTGTTTCAAACCATAGAGAGCTTTTCTTAGTTTGTAGACATGATCAGGCAGATTTGGATCAGCAAAGCCTTTAGGTTGTTCCACATACACTTCTTCATTCAAATATCCATTTAGAAAGACACTTTTTACATCCATCTGATATAGCTTGAACTTCAGGATGCAGGCTACTCCTAGTAGTAGTCTGATTGACTCAAGTCTTGCTACATGTGCAAAAGTCTCATCAAAATCTACTCCCTCTACTTGAGTGTATCCTTGAGCTACTAGCCTAACTTTGTTTCTGGTTATGACCCCTTGTTCATCAGACTTGTTATTGTATATCCACTTGGTACCAATGATATTCATTCCTTTTGGTCTAGGTACCAGTTCCCATACTTCATTTCTTTTGAACTGTGCAAGTTCATTTTGCATGGCATTGATCCAAAATTCATCTATCAAGGCTTCCTTCACGTTTTTTGGTCAATTTTGGACACAAAGCAGGAGTTGGCTATAGTTCCTCTTGATCTGGTCATTATTCCACTGTTGAGATCTCCTATGATAAGTTTCTTGGGGTGATCTTTCTGAATTCTGATAGATGGATCTTTGCTGATTGCCTCAAGTTCTGGTTCTAAAGGAGTCTCATTACTCACTTCAGGTTGGTCTGTCTGTTCAGCCTGAATTTCAAGGAATGTTTCGACATTCTCTGTGACATCGAATTCTCCATGTTGATCATCAACAATCACATTGATGGATTCCATCAACACTTGTGTTCTGGTGTTGAATACTCTATAGGCTCTACTGTTTGTGGAGTATCCCAAAAATATGCCTTCATCACTATAGGATCTGTCAAGATATAGCACTTGCTACCAAACACATGAAAATACTTGACACTTGGTTTCTTACCTCTCCAAAGTTCATAGAGAGTAGAGGAGGTTCCTTTTCTCAATGTTACTCTGTTATGGACATAGCAGGCCGTGTTCATAGCCTCAGCCCAAAAGTACATAGGTAGCTTCTTTGCATGAATCATCGCTCTGGCTGATTCTTGTATAGTCCTGTTTTTCCTTTCTACTACTCCATTTTGTTGAGGTGTAATAAGAGAGGAAAATTTATGACTAATCCCTTCAGTTGAGCAGAATTCAGCAAATTTGGCATTCTCAAATTCCTTTCCATGATCACTCCTGATTCTGATGACAGTGCTCTCCTTTTCTCTTTGCTGTCTGGTGCAGAGCTCCTTAAACACTTCAAATACGTCTGATTTTACTCTAATGAAGCTTATCCATATGTATCTGGAGTAATCATCAACCACTACATATGCATAATTTTTTCCTCCAAGAATTTCCACTTGCATTGGTCCCATTAGATCCATATGCAGCAGTTCCAAGGTTTTAGAAGTAGTGAGTTGACTAATCTTTGGATGAGAAGTCCTAGTTTGCTTGCCAGCCTGACATTCTCTGCACACTTTGCCTTCATCAATCTGTAGTTTTGGAATTCCTCTCACAGCTTCTTTGTTTATGATCTTTTTCATTCCTCTCAGATGTAGATGACCCAGTTTTTAATGCCACAGTCTCACCTCTTTTTCTTCTTTTGCCATGGAACATATGGATGAATGACTTGCTGTTTTGGGTTCCCAGAAATAACAGTTGTCTTTGGATCTCACTCCCTTCATGACCTCTACATTTTCTTCATTAGTGACCACACATTCATCTTTGGTAAATCTGACTCTTAGACCTTGATCATACAGTTGACTGATGTTGATCAAGTTTGTAGCTAGTCCTTTGACCAGCAGAACACTGTCCAGTTGAGGGGCTCCTGAATGTTCTAGCTTTCGTACCCCTTTAATCTCTCCCCTGGCTCCATCACCAAAGGTCACATAGCTAGTGGAATGCGACTTGATTTCTTCTAACAAGTTCTTCATTCCTGTCATGTGTTTTGAACATCCACTATCAAAATACCAGTCTCCTTTGGTTGACACCCTCAAGGAGGTGTGAGCAATCAATGCAGAACCTTTGGCAACCCATTGTTGTTTCTTGATAGGTTATGCTGCTTGATATTGTTCGTATCTGTTTGATCTGGGTAACCAAACAGTTTGTAGCAGAACGGTTTTAGGTGGCCAAACCTTCCACAGTAGTGGCATCTCCATTTCTGAAATTTCTTCTTTGTTTGGTTCTAATTCCTCATTTCATAATGTCGTGACATCGATACTGACGTCTGATTGACATGGTGAGCTTTAGGTTCTGACCTTTTCCACCCTAGATTGGGTTCAGGTTTTTCCATAAATCGTAATCCTGACAAATTCCCTACTTCCTGTCCAAGTTCAAGAATCTTTTCCAGGGAGTAAGTCCCAATGTTCAGCATTCTGATTGATCTTGACATCTGATCTAGTTTGAAGTTAAGTGTGCTGACTTCACCGTTGAGGTGTGCTATGGTTGCTAGAAGTTCTTTCTTCTCGACTTCCAGCTCTTCTATAATTTTCTTTTGCTTCTCCCTTAATCTGCACAATTCAGTACTCTTGACTCTTAGATCATTGTATGAGGCAGCCAATTCTTCAAAGGTAGAATGCTTTTTTCCGAATTTGTATTCAAGTGTACACGTACTTGTTAGAGCAGCACATTCCTCTTCAGCATCACTATCTGAGTCTCCATCAGATCGGGTGACAAACTTACGTTTTCTATGATCTTTGAGATAGGTATGACATTCAGCTCTAATGTGTCCATATCCTTCACATCCATGACACTGAACCCCTTTTCCCTGATTTGACTTCTCTACAGATTTGTATCTTATGCTAGGATCATAGGTCTTGCTGATGTCATTGGAAGTGTTCTTGACATTGGATCTGGACTTCTGATCAACCCTTTTAATAAATCTGTTGAATTATTTTCCAAGCATGGCTATGGATTCTGATAAATTTTCATTACTTCCACTATTGCTTTCTCTTGAATTGTCTTCTGTGTTGGAGACAAAAGCTATGCTTTTGTTTTTCTTTTCAACGGACTCACAGATACTTAACTCAAAGGTTTGTAGAGAACCAATGAGTTCGTCCAGCTTCATGTTGTTGATGTCTTGGGTTTCCTCTATGGCAGTCACCTTCATATCAAATCGCTTAGGCAGTGATCTGAGGATCTTTTTTACCAATTTTTCTCCAGACATTTTTTCTCCTAAGGCTCCTGAGTTGTTTGAAATCTCAAGGACATTCATATAGAATTCATAAATAGTTTCATCCTCTTTCATCTTGAGATTTTCAAACTTAGTGGTAAGCATTTGAAGTCTCGACATCTTTACCTTGGATGTGCCTTTATGTGCTGTTTTGAGAATATCCCAAGCTTCTTTAGCTAGTTCACAGTGTTGCACAGGCCTGAATATGTTCTTATCAAGTCCATTGAACAAGGCACTTAGGGCCTTGGAACTGCCCAAAGCTAGCTCTTCTCAGTATGTTTCCATCCGCTTTCCACAGCTCTCCAGGCCTTGCTGTCCACAGACTTTATGACTACTACCATACGAGGTTTCCAGTAGTCATAGCTAAAGCCATCTAGGATGGGTGGTATATTCCCAAACACTAACAGTTCCTTCTACATAGTACCAGAATTTTGTTGTTCCCTATATCTCACCCAGATGTAAACAGGAAGGGTGTCTGCTCTGATGCCAATTGAAAATTCTAGTAACTCATGCTTGATGTCGTACTAGATGTTATGACATCCACAATTACATCGCACAAATAATTAAAGCAGAAACGCATAAAAACAATAAAGAACACACATAATTGTTTACCTAGTTCGGTTCAAACAACCTACTCTGGGGGCTACCTGTAACACCCCCAATTCTATACTAAACAAATAAGGTATACATTTGCGTAAATCAGAGTAAAGAAGCATGCATCTCACGAGGGCGTTACACATATTTCAAAATAAAACAAACATTTTATCTTTAAACATGCAATGGTCATTTCCAAATAACACGGGATTTAAAACAACATGCAAATCACAGCGGAATAATCATATCATCGAATAAATGGTAAAGTCGAATGATTCCCATACATCATCCACCATATCTCAACATCTCGGCTCAAGGCCATTCATCAACAAAATAACGTATTCAAATACAAAATACAGTACGAGTAAACAAATATCTCATAACAACAAGTCATAAAATATAAACCCAACCCCATGTGTTACATATGACCAGAGCACAAGTGACTACTTAGTCATGACACCTTACAAAGATATAAATCTCTAAGCTAAGCCTCCTTCGAAGCATCGCTATCCATGAAACCTGCACGTTACCAACAAAGGATAACATTCAAACAGAAGGGTGAGAATTCAACTTCTTATAGATAAACATAATATGGGAAATGTAAAACACAACAAGAATACATTTCAAGAATTCATCACTCTTCACATAAACATGCATCATATGCAATTAATCAAGATTCACATATTCATATCATACAACTTAGCTCATTCAGTTCCACATAATCAAACATGATTTCTAAACAATGTATATAATCATGTTTCACCAACATGTAGATTCTAAGTACATATCCTTTTCGACAACATTCACGAAGTAACAATTGTATTCAAACATAATCATATTCTAAATATACAAGTTATCATCACATAATCACATACACATGTTTTTCCAAATATATAGACATGTATAAGATTCACCGATGTATCACAAGTATGAACATGTATCACCAAATGCACATATTCATCTCTATCCCATTTCACAAAACATCATAGAATATATTTACGTCATTGGAATCGTGTCATTAATATTACAAGTATACATGTAACCACCTCTCTTACACATGTATCATCCTCAATCAAACATGATTCACATATCCACACACACACATATATATATATATATATATATATATATATATATATATATATATATATATATATATATATATATATATATATATATATATATATATATATATATATATATATGTATATATATATATATATATCATTAGTACATATAAATTCACATCTACATCACATATGTTTCAATCACATATATCACATTCATAACATAACAACTATTCATATCAAATGAATCACAAATCCACATATATGCATATCCACCAACATCATTCCACACAATTCATATCACATAAATCACACCAACAACAACATTTCACACCGACACGTGCGACTCAAGTGTGACTCAATGCAATATGCACGTGGATCCCTCCGTTATCATTTTTGGTCACGCCGATTGCCACTCTCTACGGACAAGATAACCACCTCAAAGCCCCATACTCGTTAAGCTTTCAAACCCCATACTCATTAGGTTTGGGACAAGCAAATAATCTTCGCAAGATTACCCGACATTGCCACTTTCAAAGACTCATGCTTGTGTACGTGTGCAACAAAACAAGACTCATGCATTTAAGACGATCTCTCTATCTCTTAAACTACACAATCACATCTTTACAACTTTGCACAACATTACACAACATGACTTTCAATCCAATATCACACATCAATTAGCATTTATCAATCAATCACATAGTTCATGACATTAACATCTCATAAGGCATCCATGAACATTAGTCATACAAGATTCATCCATAACATACACATATAACTACATGTTATTTTCAATTAATATCATAATTAAATTAAACAAATGCGAATCAACCTTACTCTATCATGTAGAAAATCTCATTAGCTTCCCGAAGCTTCGAACGGTGCATAAAACGGAGTTACGAATCAAAAGTTATGGTCTTTACAAAATCTGCTCAAAATTGAACCTCTAGGTCGACGCAAACTTAGTTAGGTCGACTCAAAACTCCTCTAGGTCGACCTAACAGAAGGAAAAATAGATTTTTGGCATTCTGGACTGTTTAGGTCGACTCAGGTTCTGCATAGGTCGACCCAGGCTGCGTGAAAACTCAGATTTCACCATTTTTCTTCCCTAATCCCCTCATACAACACCCATTAACCCATATACAATCCCTACATCAATTGAAAACGAATTTTGCAGATATACAAGGTTCCTAAACATGTTCCTAACCATGGGTCATCCATACAACACATTGAACATGAACAAACCACAAAATCCAATTGATTTCACATAAACCCTATCATTTTCTAAATTCATGAAATGGAAGAATAGAAAGCATACACAACATTACCCAATCATATAAACCTATAAGAACTTGGATTCAAACCCTTACCTCTTGAATTTCTCCTTCTAACTTCAAGAAATCTACAATTCCTCTTCTCTTGTTCTTTCTCCTCTCTTCTCTTCTCTTCTTTTCCCCAAATTGTGTTATCTCTAAAACCCTAGTTTACCTCTTCTTACTATATTTCTCTTAATGGGCTTAGTTATGTTATTACCCACCCATCCAATTATTAATTAGGCCCAATACATAGTATACTACTAATAACCTAATTAAATCATAAAACACAAATATGCATATAATTAGATATTTCAATTAATTAGTAATACCACATAATAATTAAATAAACAAATAATTAGTAAAACACACAAATAAGCTAATAAATAAAATATCTAATAAAATCGGGCTGTTACAACTCTCCCCCACTTAAAAGATTTTCGTCCTCGATAATTCTCTTCAAGCAACTAACCCCAAGTACAAATCCTTCATTCAACCTTCAAGTACCTTCACTTCTAATCTCAAATCACTCCGCGAACTTCTTCAGAATCCAAAATAAAACTTCGGAGTTGTATCCAAAACAATACTTGACGGAATACCATACAAACACACAATCCTCTCGGTGTACAACTTAGCAAGTCCTTCCATCAAATAATCCATCCTTATCGGAATAAAATGAACACATTTGTCCGTCTATCCATAATAATCCAAATCGCTTCACATTTACTCGACGTTCTCGGAAAACCCGAAACAAAATCCGTAGAAATATGATCCCCCTTCCACTCGGGAATAGATAACTGTTGTACAAACTAAACGGTTTCTGACAAGTCCAACTCAAATACACAATTCCGCTATATCCCTCTTCATACTTTACCACTAAACATTTTCCTCAAATCTCGTTACATTTTAGTAGCATTATGATGTATACTCAAACCATTACAATGTCCTTCATTCAAAATTCTCTTTTCCAACTTCGAAGTATCAGAAATGCAAACTCGATCACGTCCTTCATGACTCTAATCTCGTCAATCTGAAAGTGATTACCTTTACCTTAATTAATCCATGCCATCTCGTCAACCAATTGCAATCCAATTTCTGATTCTCTCTAATCTCGTTAAGAACACCAGACGTAGGCTTCAACATACTAAGCTTAATGCAAGGAGACGTCGCTTCACAACCAAACTCAACTCTCTAGATTGTTCCAACGATTTCCAACTCTTGGATCCTCAACATAGAAATATGCAATGACTTCCTACTCAATGCATCGGCTACAATGTTCGCTTTTCCAAGATGGTAATTCAAACCAAAATCCTAATCTCTCAAGAATCTAACCATCTTCTTTACTTCATTCTCAACCCTTGTAGTCACTATGCGCCTTAATTCTCGATCCAAACCATAATGTCTCTTATGTTCCAAAACAAACACAACGACATACAACTCCAATGTATACATCGAATAAATCTTATCATGAACTTAAAGTTACCTTGAAGTATAAACTACCACTTGTCGATATCTGCATCAACTCACCTCATCTTGAATCTCATATCCAAGAAAATTCACATATTCCAACCAAAAATCACATTCAGAAGGCTTCGCACAAACTTATTCTCTTTCAACATCCATTACACAATCCTTAATGTTCAATATGTTCATCGTCACTCTTAGAATCAAAACATCTTCAAAACACTACCTCATAGGACATTCCTTTTTCTTACTTGACAAAACAAGTGTAGCTCTATGACCATACACTTAGACAAATGAAACTCTTCTCAACAACTCCTCAATTCGACTCTTCAACTTCTCCTTAGTCGCTTAACACAATACCGAGTTAGTAAGGGAAATTTATCTCATCCAATATGTAATACGGTGAACTGACTTTATTAGAAATGTTGCGGATAGCAAGAGTCGCCACCGACTTTTATTTTATCCAATATATAGAAAGGCTAAAAGAACAGAAAAAGACCTTTTTAAAAGATAAATTGAGTTCGGGGGGTAATTTATGCAAAGGGAAGGTGTAAGGCACCCTTTGCATCCATGGTTATCCATGGGCTCTTAATTGCTTAGCTCACTTTTAAAAACGTTTGAATTGTTTGAAAAGTGGAGGGTGAATAGTAAAAGATTAGTTAAGGACTTTAGCTTGTAAATAAGCGTAGCCTTGTTTTGAAAGTATTTGAAAAGAGTGGGAAAGATAGATTTGAATTTAAATTTGAGTTTGACAAAAAAAACAGCAAGCAATTAGTAGCAACCACCCTTAGTTTTGAAATTTGTTCTTTTAGCTTTTCAGGGCGAAAGGGTCTATCCATACCATGAGAGGGTAGGAAGTCTTTCAATTGGATGTTTAAGGGTCATCGAGAATAATCGTTCGCCACAAGACTGTCCCATGCCATAAAGAGGGCAGGTAGTCTAAGGGAAGGATATAGTAGTCATTCTGTTTAGGCATCATGCGAGGATACCTTAGCAATTGGGACAATTATTCTGTATAAGACAACCTCGAGGGAGTTTCAATAACTTTGAAGGCAACATTTGCTTTAGGTATCCTCGGAATCGAGGGACTTGAATATTTTTTAGGCAACAAAATTAATAAGGCAACCAGGCAACAATATAAGGCAACAGGCAGCATAAGAAGGGTTACCCTAAAGGTGTGTGGGTGCAACAATCACGTGGTTCAGTTCGAATATTTAATCTTGTATGGTTAGTGATCTAACGTTTGATTGATAATCTTGCACTCCCTAATTTACTAACCACGCATTTAAAATCATACGGAAATTAAAGGCAGAAGGATAAATGTCCTACGCTATTACAATAAACACCTGCGGGGATGGGGGAAATTATCAAACGGAATAAGAAGGATCAATAATTAGTTTTAAACATTGAATGCCTTGATCTCCCTCGAACCTTCGATTGACCCTGAAAATTAAAATGAAAATAATAGGGGAGAGTGCATGGATGATTCATTGACTATTTGAAGTAATCCTATTTTAATTTAAAATTTAAAAGTAAAATGGTATTTGAATAACAAAGGGATTAGAACTTAGCTTTTCGATTGCCAGGGCGCGTAATCGGAGGATCTTGAGGTAACCCTGAAAATTTGCTCAAAAGGAAAGAATTTCAGTGTATGAATGTTCTACAAACCCTAAAAAAGTTCACAAACCCTACCCCTGAACCTAACAAGTTCATTTAAGAAAACTTATTGTGACCTTAAGGGTTGATAATACCTACCTGAGGATCCTAGGGTTTATAAATGAGTCAAGGTTAACAAATCTAAAAAGTATGTACAAAAATAATAATTTTATTTATTTAAAAAAACAACTAGTAATAAATTTGTGGAAAAATCGAATCTTCGATAAAGAAAACGAATGATAAAATTATTATATGATAGAAAAAGAAATAAAATGTTTTAATAAAAATGGTTTAATAAAAAATTTAGAATAAAAGAAAAAAAAGAAAATAAGTAAGGAATTATGTAATTAAAATAAAAATAAAAATTAAATTGAGAAAACTTAGCTTTGGTTGGGTGTGGTACGTCCCGGAGAGTCTATCGTGCTCCTGCATGTTAAGGAGCATTAGATCTGCTTGCTGGGAGATCCAATGGTGATGGCGTGATGGTGTATCCTAGCACGCGTTGCCTGGGGAGTACAGGATCTACAGTAGGCAATTCTTGAAAAATAAATGTCCAGGGGGAGATTCGAACCCTGGACCCTTGATACGTGACCTTTCCACATTTACCAATTGAACTATGAGCGTATCCTGTTAAATACACGATTGCCGAGTTAAATAAATAAATGAAACACGTGAACTTATGGCTTCTGGAACGGATGAATCACAAGTGGCCACGCATGCATCCCCTTCGTCTCCTTTTAGCGAAACCTGCAGGCTGATAAAACTAAAGCGCGTGGCTACGATTTCGCTACGAAATCTGGGGATTAGCTGCGAAATATTGTTAGCAACACCTGCAAATCCAGAATTTCAATAATAGCCACAAATTGGCTACGTTTTGGCTACGGTATCCTTCGTAGCTACGTGTGCAAATTCAAAAAACATAAAAAATCGATCCATACAAACATCTTAAACACCTAGATCACATAATTAGGATGCTATAAACACTTTAATGACATCGTTTTGGTCTGGAATGATTTGTTAGTAGGAGAACGAAACGTTGTAAGATCCATGCCCTAACCATGGAAACTCACCATTTGGCCATTAAAGCTCCATAACGAGGGTTCCAATCTTCTTTAATACATGTCATAAACTCAACAAAACCATCAAACCGCAGTAAAACATGCTGATGTATAAAAAACGAAAATCAAGAATGCAATATGGATATGTTAAACATGGAGCACGAATTATGATTACCTTCACATGCTACAAACCACATATACTTACTTTGTATCACCTGAGGAGTGGAATAGAATGGTTATTTGGTCTTGAGAATTCTCGTAACAGAAAATACGACTTTGTGCACTTTCTTTGAATTTTTGCTCTTAGGAAACCCTTGCTCTATCTCCCAATTTTTCGTCCTCTCTTATGTTGTAGGCATTGTCTATATATATGGCTCAGAATTAGGTCAAAATTTTGGAGAAAAAATCAAACTTTGATTGGAAAAGATTTTATTCAAAATTTCACAAAATCTTTCTTATTTTTGGTTCAAATTCCCTCCCTCTCTTTCCAATCTCTTTTGCACAAATTTTGGATCAAATATTTGACTTAATATTAATTGGAAAATAATTTAACATCATATCCTCCATATTTTCTATCATTTATTTAATTAATTTTGAATTTAAATCATTAAATTTCAAAATCAAATAAATAATAATGATAAAAATAAAAGATTGGTCTCATGGGTGCCCAAGGTAATTTTCAGGTTGCTCAAGAAATTGAAAAAATATTCTCACCATCATTTATCATTTAATTATGATTATATTTAATTTTATTTGAATTTTAAGTGATTTAATTCAAATAAAAATGAAATAAAATCAAGAAATAAAGGATAGTTGGTTAATGGGCCTCTTGTAAGCTTATGACCCCGTGGGTGTTTCAAAATTAAAGGCCCATTGTTGAAAAATCCAAAATTTCTCACTTAGGGTTTCATGCCTTTCGCAAAAAATACCCAACTTCTGACATTCATAACTCTCTCAGTTTTTATCATATGAAAGTGTTCTAGGACTTTTTGGAAGCCCAAGATGTCCTCTGTAATCCACTTTGGAACATATTTTGCATTTGAGGATTTTATCTTGATGATATGGCTTCTGACAAAAAACTGCATTTTGCGATCTTCTAGAAGGACCTGTGATGTATTGGCCCATATCTCTTATGCGGAAGCATTTCTTGACCTTGGGCCCAACATCAAAGTTGTAGAGAATCAAATTTCCTTGATAATGAGCTTGGGTTGAGGAATTTCTGAGAAAGTACGAGAGAGTTATGGTTTGTCAAAGTTCGGTTGACTTTTACCTAGAAATCCTAATTTAGCAACTTTGTACTTTTGTGGATTTTTGACCTTTTCTTGATGAACCATGATCAATCCTTGATCAAATGGTGAATTATACTTCATAATGAGGATGTTGACCAAAAATCAGAAGTTTTGACTGTAGTTTGACCATAGTTTGACTTTTAGGTCAACTAGTCGATTATTGATCGTTTGGGTCATTGAGTGAGCAATCTTTTGAATCAGGGCTTGAAACTTGGCTTGAGGGCACTTTGAATCATATGAGAGATCATGGAATCCACTTGGGATATCAGAAGTTCAAATTCCTTGATTAAATCAGAAACCCTAATTTAGAGGCTGTTGTTTAGGAGAGAGACTGCACGCTTTCTTCTTGTTTGTCTTTGAGCATTTGAAAGTCAGATGGACTGAAATATGAATAAATATGTTGGGCAAATTTTGGGGTATGACAGCTGCCCCTGTTCAATCTTCTTATACCTTAGGATGTAGATTGGCTTGTGTGCCTGTCGGAATCTGAGGGTAGAAGAGGATTGAACACTAGAATACCCATGAATTTGCCCTAGCTGAAGCAGGGACTTTTGCCGGAGACGGGCTTAAAGATGTCTTCCGAGTGTTGGAAGAGAAATATAAGACGGGCTTAAAGATGCCATCTGATTTGGATAAATACGAAATTCAGAATAAGTCGTACGTTAGACTATATCCGAGCCTGAAGTATTGAGAGGAGTTTGTCGGAGATGGGCTTGAAGATGCCATCAGATGTCTGAAAAGTTTTTGTCTAAAGCAGATGTTTTTCAGACTGGGTCATGTACATTGATTGTATCTGAAGGAGAGATGAAGTAATGTCTTACAAAAGACTACCTGGAGAGGTTCTTGAAAAGGGTAGATCCCTGGCTGATGCAAAGGAGTTTAGGTTTTAACCAATGCTCGGGAAGAACTGTCTTGTAGAAGATTAACTGAGAGGCTCCTTGAAAGGGCGAGAATGTCTTAGAAGAGATTGGATAACTATTTAAGGTAAGATTATCTTTGAGAGGTTGAGATATGTCTTTGAACAAAACTAACCTAAAAAGGGTATGGAATGTTTTAGAGAAGACCACCTAGAGAGGCTCCTAGAGAGGATGTGAAATGTCTTAAACAAGGCTACCTAGAAAGGCTCCTAGAAAGGATGTGATATGTCTTAAACAAGACTACCTAGAAAGGCTCCTAGAAAGGATATGATATGTCTTAAACAAGACTACCTAGAAAGGCTCCTAGAAAGGATATGATATGTCTTAAACAAGACTACCTAGAAAGGCTCCTAGAAAGGATATGAATCATCTTAGAAAAGATTACCTAGAAAGGTTCCTAGAAAGGATGATAGATGTATTAGAGAAGACTACCTAGAAAGGTTCCTGGAAAGGATATGAATCATCTTAGAAAAGATTACCTAGAAAGGTTCCTAGAAAGGATGAGAAGTTCTTTGATTGTTTCTGAATTATCTGTGAAGAATAACCCGGAGTTAAGTGTCAGAGCTGTATTTGTCTTGAATGAGCGTTGAGATTGAATCGTTGATACGATTGTATTTGTACCGCACTTGGATGATAATATTCTTTTGATTATGAAATGACCTGAAAAGGAAAGATTAGTTTTATGCAATGTCATGATGCATGTATCGAGATTCTCGAAATAAACGAGAGTATTGTATGTTATGCATGTATTTGTGAATAATGCAGGGATGGACTATATAGACGAAGCATATTGATAACTCTTGTATAGAAGCTTCAGATTGAGAAAATAAATCCCTGTATACTGTTGGAGATAATGACAAGAGAATTCCTGTCTTTCGTTCAATGATATCCAGCTGGGGATTTTTTATCTTCGCTTGGGGATGAGATTGACTTGAGTGATCTGATCCTGATGTATCCTGGGGACAAGAGAGATGAGTATACTATCCGACCAGATTTCTGAGCGGCAACTTTAATGGAAATAGCGAGTTTGAATAAACCATGCTAGAGAAGAAGATTGTGTCGGAAAACCGACAATGTCGAAGGTATAAATTCCGTTGGGGAACCAAGTTTCTGTTGGGGATAGATTGCTTGAAGATAACTTCTTAAAGTTTGCTATGTGGGGATATACTATGAAAACTGCTCTGTGGGGAAGGTTCCCAGAGATTTTCAATTTTTCATTGCCCCTTGTTTTTGAGTACTTGCTGTTGAAAAACATTTGCGAGAGTATACCTGCCCTGGAACTAATAGCTTGGTATGCTCGATACTTGAATTTGGAATTAGTACTTCAAAGAAGTGACAGATACTGACATCATCTGATGCTAGTAGCTAAATAGCATTTGTTGAGATTTGTGGCTGATGTGACATACCCCCAGCGATGGACTAACTTCTCTGGTTTTTCAGTGCCTCTGAGAGGTTCTATGAATACGTCGTGCCCCTTGTGTAAACAAGCTTTTAGCTGATCGAGTCATGCATACGAGACGTCTCTGCAAATTTATTTGTCGGGAGGACTTTTAGTCATTAATTGTGCCCCATGCAGATTCTTCCTGATGCAAAACATTTGAAATTACGTAGACAAAATTGTTTTATAATGACACTCATTAAAATGCAATGCATATGTCTGTCTTGGAGTTTAAAAACAATTTTAGTAAAACAAAATATGTAAGAAAGTGATATTTGTAAAAACATGATATCAACTCAGGATTTTTGGTAAACTTTAAGGAGTCGGGATACCCTCTTTGTGACAGTACGCTTTCGAACTAACCATGCTTCAGTTAGGACTTTCAAGGGTTGTAACGTGGCTTGGTTCACGGTTTAAGAAACAAAGGATAAAGGCTCAAAGTTTTTTTGTACCCATACCAATCTTCGTGATGTTCTTCGATCTTATGCTCAGTTAACTTTGCATTTAAGTTCTAGCAGGTCTTGAAGTCGTAATGTTTGACATTTGATGATGGTTGAAGCACCAACAGTTTATTTGAAAAGGCAGTCATCCTTTTTGTAATTTTTTCTTTTGTCGAGGATTTGTAGTAACCTCTTTTTGACTTTATTATCCCTAACTTTTGCCTGAACTGTTTATTTTGAGATTACAGTCAGCGGGATGTTTCGATTTTTGATAAGTCTCCTTCATAGGTTTTGACTTAACAGTTTTCTTTTTCTTTTATGGATATTGACTGCCTAATTTGAGAATTACGGGAATCTATCACTTGTGTAAAGTGTAACACCCGAGGCCGAAGAAGGCGAGGGGTGGTTGCACCGCATGGAACACCTGGGGCCAATTGGGGCTAGGGTGGTCGCCACATCGGAATGAGAGGTATCCTAAAGCCGTGCAGGTATGGGACTGCATGGTTGAAGGAAAGCTTATAAGGATGGATAGGTACTACCTATACCAACAAGATGCATCTTCTTTTCGGGAGCCCGTTCCGTAAGAACTTCACAGTTAAGCGTGCTTGACTTGGAGTAGTATTGGGATGGGTGACCTTCTGGGAAGTTTCCTGGAGAGCGTGCGAGTGAGGTCAAAGCATGCTGAAAAGACCCGTGTTGGTTTGTGGGGTCAGTCGATCATCCCGAAAGCAGTCTGGGGCGTTACAAATGGTATCAGAGCCAGACCTCTCCCAGTACGATGTGGTTCGAGGACGAACCATGCGGAAGCTGGTGGGCATGTAACACCCGAGGCCGAAGAAGGCGAGGGGTGGTTGCACCGCATGGAACACCTGGGGCCAATTGGGGCTAGGGTGGTCGCCACATCGTAATGAGAGGTATCCTAAAGCCGTGCAGGTATGGGACTGCATGGTTGAAGGAAAGCTTATAAGGATGGATAGGTACTACCTATACCAACAAGATGCATCTTCTTTTCGGGAGCCCGTTCCGTAAGAACTTCACAGTTAAGCGTGCTTGACTTGGAGTAGTATTGGGATGGGTGACCTTCTGGGAAGTTTCCTGGAGAGCGTGCGAGTGAGGTCAAAGCATGCTGAAAAGACCCGTGTTGGTTTGTGGGGTCAGTCGATCATCCCGAAAGCAGTCTGGGGCGTTACATAAAGCACCTGGCATAATTGAGTTAACTGAGTAACTACCCTGCCCCAGGTTATGATTAAAGGGTTTCAATTTGTTTGTGAAAGAAAGCTCCTACACCTTAGGCTCAAAGGGGTTGACGAGGGATTAACATCCTTATATCTCCACTATTTAGGAATTGAAACAATGCCTGTACATCGTCAGCATAGTCTGTTCGAAAGCATATTGTATGAGGTTGCGGTATCGTTTTCGTCATCCTCCCTCAAAAGGCTTACAGCTTTAGTGAGAATTAAATATCATAAAGAAAACCAAGTAAAAACAAAGTTTAATATAGCAATAGGAAGATAAATAAATCAAGACAAACATATGCAATGCATTAATGATTATGATAAAATAAATAGAGTCTGACATAAGACGAATGTTTAAACAAACAGGAAAGAAATTGCGAATGCGAGTAAATTAATGATCTAGATAGCCATCCTTTAGACTTTGTGTGGCTCCTCTGGTTGGCCATATTCGACGATCCCTTCTTCGATCAAGTCTTGAATTTTATGTTTCAATGGCCCACAATCTTCTGTATCGTGACCAGGGCTATTCGAGTGGTAAGCACATCTTGCATGGTGCTTGTACCCAGGAGCGGGATTAGCAGGAGCTGAGTATGGAGGCAGTAGAGTTATCAGATTTTGATTGAGCAAGTGTTGCAAAGCTTGAGCCAATGGCATGTGTAGTGGGGTAAATGACCTCTTGGGTTTTGATTTCCAAGTACGTTGGCCACCTTGTTTTCGTCGATCTTTCTGTTGTTGTTGTTGTGTTGGAGCCTAACTGGGGACCAGGACTGCCCCGACAGTGTTGGATTCATTCTGTCCATTGTATGGCCTTTTAATAGAAGAAGTAGCCACCTGAATTTTTCCACTTCGGATACCACTTTCAACACGTTCTCCAGTTAGTATGAGGTCAGTGAATCCAGATGACGAACTTCCCAGCAAATGACTATAGAAAGGGCCAGTCAGTGTATTCATAAACATATCTACCAACTCTCTGTCAGCCAAGGAAGGTTTGACTCTCCCAGCTAGATCTCTCCATTTTTTAGCATACTCTTTGAAACTTTCCCCGGATCCCATAGACATGCTTTGTAGTTGCATGCGAGTTGGTGCGAGGTCAGCATTATATTGATATTGCTGGTAAAAGGCAACAACCAAATCTTCCTAGGTACGGATGTTAGTACTTTCTAGTTGATAGTACCATTCGAGTTGAGTTCCCGATAAGCTTTCTTGAAAGAAATGGATCCAGAGCTTCTTATCAGCAGTATGAGGCTGAATCTTCCTTACATAAGACCTTAAGTGTAGTTTAGGACAGGAGACTCCATCATACTTAGCAAAGGTGGGAGTTTTGAATTTCGGAGGAATAACAACTCCAGAGATGAGTCCTAGCTCCTCAAAATCCAGACCGGGTACCTTCTGAATTTCCATAGCTTTCATACGTTCTTCCAGCAATTTGTACTTGTCATCAGGATGTTCATCCTCATAGTAATAGTCCTCTTCTTCCTCAAAAGGCTTGGCAGAATCATGGTTACTTTTTGCCTCAGTCTTGATACTAGCATCATCCTCTTCGTCACTGTCTTCAGAGGCCTCGGCATCCCTGAGTTGCAAGATCGGTCTAAGCCTTTTCCTTAGAATCTTCTTGCCTTTCTTCTTCTTATTCTTGGTAAGGAGTGCTTTCAGTTCATCTTGCCCCTTGGACAAGTTCAGGATCAGATCTTGAAACTGGGCATTCTGAGATTGAAGGTCTTTGACTGATTGCTCGAGATTCATGATGCTGAAATAAACAGCGAGGAGGTGAGAAACCTGTGGTGGAAACTTGTGATGCAATGTTATGAATGCAGATGCAATATTTTCAAGGATCTCTGGAAATTTAGTTAGCAATGTCAAAAAATGATTTGGTCGCTTCTTCGTTTGAAGAACTCTTATTTTTGGATGTTCTTCTATGGGAATCAAGCTCACCATATCCAGTGGGTCATAGCCTCTGATTCGGGAACTTCTGAATTTGAAGGTACATGGCTAGAGGAAAATAAATCCTCTTGCCCCTTGATAGGTACAGCGTCTCAAAATTGGAAGGTACGTGGCTAGAGGAAAATAAAACCTCTTGCCCCTAGATAAGAGTTCAGTCTTTGTTAAGAGCACCTGAAATTGTGCGCCCTAAATTCCTAAGATCCTTGAAAGGGTTAGTTAAATCATGTTATGCTTATGATGTCATGATGTCATGCGAATGCAATGCATCAGACAAAACGTAAGGTAATAAGGACAAGTGAGTCCCACAAGAAAAACCTGCAAGAAAACCAAAGGGTTAGTAGCAAGCACAGACAAGTCACACAAGTGTCCTTAAGTTTAAAGGCTTGCGTGAAGTTCGTAGGTAAGTACCCTCCCCACTGAAGTTTAGTTGGTTCAAACCTGTCCTAGAATAGTAACCGGGTTCTATGGTGCTCATATCCCTGATCTTTCTCGCGGGCATTGTCTAAACATGGCACTCGATCGGCCAGCCAAAAGCATCCCTAGAGTCCAATCTCAATGAGTGTAGCATCGAGTATCAACCGGCTTCAGTCAGGAATCCAAAGCCATCTATCTCGCTACTTCCTATAGGCCAAAGTCAAGTTCAACTAAGGTTCTAAGGGCGAATTAGTGCTTATGACACCACGCGGTAGCCAAATGTCTCCTCGATCATATTCAAGGGCCATCAGGACAAACCAAAGCGTCGCACTAACGGTGGCCACCAGTTCAACCATAACGATACATGTCGTACAGCCTCCCTGGTCTAATGCCACATACCTAAGGTACACTAGATCCGGGTGTAGGATCTTTCACACAAGTAAATACCCAAAACAACCTTTAAAGATAAAGCAAACAAGTCAAACAATTAAAGTGATCCTAAACTTTAAGGTAACCCCTCTTTTTAATCGAAAGCATCCCTAGCAGAGTCGCCAGTTCTGTAGTACGGTGAACTGACTTTATTAGAAATGTTGCGGATAGCAAGAGTCGCCACCGACTTTTATTTTATCCAATATATAGAAAGGCTAAAAGAACAGAAAAAGACCTTTTTAAAAGATAAACTGAGTTCGGGGGGTAATTTATGCAAAGGGAAGGTGTAAGGCACCCTTTGCATCCATGGTTATCCATGGGCTCTTAATTGCTTAGCTCACTTTTTAAAAACGTTTGAATTGTTTGAAAATTGGAGGGTGAATAGTAAAAGATTCGTTAAAGACTTTAGCTTGTAAATAAGCGTAGCCCTGTTTTGAAAGTATTTGAAAAGAGTGGGAAAGATAGATTTGAATTTAAATTTGAGTTTGAAAAAAAAAACAGCAAGCAATTAGTAGCAACCACCCTTAGTTTTGAAATTTGTTCTTTTAACTTTTCAGGGCGAAAGAGTCTATCCATACCATGAGAGGGTAGGAAGTCTTTCAATTGGATGTTTAAGGGTCATCGAGAATAATCGTTCGCCACAAGACTGTCCCATGCCATAAAGAGGGCAGGTAGTCTAAGGGAAGGATATAATAGTCATTCTGTTTAGGCATCATGTGAGGATACCTTAGCAATTGGGACAATTATTCTGTATAAGGCAACCTCGAGGGAGTTTCAATAACTTTGAAGGCAACATTTGCTTTAGGTATCCTCGGAATCGAGGGACTTGACTATTTTTTAGGCAACAAAATTAATAAGGCAACCAGGCAACAATATAAGGCAACAGGCAGCATAAGAAGGGTTACCCTAAAGGTGTGTGGGTGCAACAATCACGTGGTTCAGTTTGAATATTTAATCTTGTATGGTTAGTGATCTAACGTTTGATTGATAATCTTGCACTCCTTAATTTACTAACCACGCATTTAAAATCATACGGAAATTAAAGGCGGAAGGATAAATGTCCTACGCTATTACAATAAACACCTGCGGGAATGGGGGAAATTAACAAACGAAATAAGAAGGATCAATAATTAGTTTTAAACATTGAATGCCTTGATCTCCCTCGAACCTTCGATTGACCCTGAAAATTAAAATGAAAATAATAGGGGAGAGTGCATGGATGATTCATTGACTATTTGAAGTAATCCTATTTTAATTTAAAATTTAAAAGTAAAATGGTATTTGAATAACAAAGGGATTAGAACTTAGCTTTTCGATTGCCAGGGCGCGTAATCAGAGGATCTTGAGGTAACCCTGAAAATTTGCTCAAAAGGAAAGAATTTCAGTGTATGAATGTTCTACAAACCCTAAAAAAGTTCACAAACCCTACCCCTGAACCTAACAAGTTCATTTAAGAAAACTTATTGTGACCTCAAGGGTTTATAATACCTACCTGAGGATCCTAGGGTTTATAAATGAGTCAAGGTTAACAAATCTAAAAAGTATGTACAAAAATAATAATTTTATTTATTTAAAAAAACAACTAGTAATAAATTTGTGGAAAAATCGAATCTTCGATAAAGAAAACGAATGATAAAATTATTATATGATAGAAAAAGAAATAAAATGTTTTAATAAAAATGGTTTAATAAAAAATTTAGAATAAAAGAAAAAAAAGAAAATAAGTAAGGAATTATGTAATTAAAATAAAAATAAATTGAGAAAACTTAGCTTTGGTTGGGTGTGGTACGTCCCGGAGAGTCTATGGTGCTCCTGCATGTTAAGGAGCATTAGATCTGCTTGCTGGGAGATCCAATGGTGATGGCGTGATGGTGTATCCTAGCACGCGTTGCCTGGGGAGTACAGGATCTGCAGTAGGCAATTCTTGAAAAATAAATGTCCAGGGGGAGATTCGAACCCTGGACCCTTGATACGTGACCTTTCCACATTTACCAATTGAACTATGAGCGTATCCTGTTAAATACACGATTGCCGAGTTAAATAAATAAATGAAACACGTGAATTTATGGCTGCTGGAACGGGCGAATCACAAGTGGCCACGCATGCATCCCCTTCGTCTCCTTTTAGCGAAACCTGCAGGCAGATAAAACTAAAGCGCGTGGCTACGATTTCGCTACGAAATCTGGGGATTAGCTGCGAAATCTTGGTAGCAACACCTGCAAATCCAGAATTTCAATAATAGCCACAAATTGGCTACGTTTTGGCTACGGTATCCTTCGTAGCTACGTTTGCAAATTCAAAAAACATAAAAAATTGATCCATACAAACATCTTAAACACCTAGATCACATAATTAGGATGCTATAAACACTTTAATGACATCGTTTTGGTCTGGAATGATTTGTTAGTAGGAGAACGAAACGTTGTAAGATCCATGCCCTAACCATGGCAACTCACCATTTGGCCATTAAAGCTCCATAACGAGGGTTCCAATCTTCTTTAATACATATCATAAACTCAACAAAACCATCAAACCGCAGTAAAACATGCTGATGTATAAAAAACGAAAATCAAGAATGCAATATGGATATGTTAAACATGGAGCACGAATTATGATTACCTTCACATGCTACAAACCACATATACTTACTTTGTATCACCTTAGGAGTGGAATAGAATGGTTATTTGGCCTTGAGAATTCTTGTAACAGAAAATACGACTTTGTGCACTTTCTTTGAATTTTTGCTCTTAGGAAACCCTTGCTCTCTCTCCCAATTTTTCGTCCTCTCTTATGTTGTAGGCATTGTCTATATATATGGCTCAGAATTAGGTCAAAATTTTGGAGAAAAAATCAAGCTTTGATTGGAAAAGATTTTATTCAAAATTTCACAAAATCTTTCTTATTTTTGGTTCAAATTCCCTCCCTCTCTTTCCAATCTCTTTTGCACAAAATTTGGATCAAATATTTGACTTAATATTAATTGGAAAATAATTTAACATCATATCCTCCATATTTTCTATCATTTATTTAATTAATTTTGAATTTAAATCATTAAATTTCAAAATCAAATAAATAATAATGATAAAAATAAAAGATTGGTCTCATGGGTGCCCAAGGTAATTTTCAGGTTGCTCAAGAAATTGAAAAAATATTCTCACCATCATTTATCATTTAATTATGATTATATTTAATTTTATTTGAATTTTAAGTGATTTAATTCAAATAAAAATGAAATAAAATCAAGAAATAAAGGATAGTTGGTTAATGGGCCTCTTGTAAGCTTATGACCACGTGGGTGTTTCAAAATTAAAGGCCCATTGTTGAAAAATCCAAAATTTCTCACTTAGGGTTTCATGCCTTTCTCAAAAAATACCCAACTTCTGACATTCATAACTCTCTCAATTTTTATCATATGAAAGTGTTCTAGGACTTTTTGGAAAGCCTAAGATGTCCTTTATAATCCACTTTGGAACATATTTTGCATTTGAGGATTTTATCTTGATGATATGGCTTCTGACAAAAAACTGCATTTTGCGATCTTCTAGAAGGACCTGTGATGTATTGGCCCATATCTCTTATGCGGAAGCATTTCTTGACCTTGGGCCCAACATCAAAGTTGTAGAGAATCAAATTTCTTTGATAATGAGCTTTGGTTGAGGAATTTCTGAGAAAGTACGAGAGAGTTATGGTTTGTCAAAGTTCGGTTGACTTTTACCTAGAAATCCTAATTTAGCAACTTTGTACTTTTGTGGATTTTTGACCTTTTCTTGATGAACCATGATCAATCCTTGATCAAATGGTGAATTATACTTCATAATGAGGATGTTGACCAAAAATCAGAAGTTTTTATTGTAGTTTGACCATAGTTTGACTTTTAGGTCAACTAGTCGATTATTGATCGTTTGGGTCATTGAGTGAGCAATCTTTTGAATCAGGGCTTGAAACTTGGCATGAGGGAACTTTGAATCATATGAGAGATCATGGAATCCACTTGGGATATCATAAGTTCAAATTCCTTGATTAAATCAGAAACCCTAATTTAGAGGCCGTTGTTTAGGAGAGAGACTGCATGCTTTCTTCTTGTTTGTCTTTGAGCATTTGAAAGTCAGATGGACTGAAATATGAATAAATATGTTGGGCAAATTTTGAGGTATGACACAATACGATCTCGTCATCTATCAACAATAGATTAAGGGTGATCAAGTCCTCAATTTGTCAATAGACAGTCGAAAATCATAATGAAACATAAACCATCGTTACTAAACCATAATAGTGTTCCTCCAGAACTCGCACTCGAAATTACTTAAAACACCAAGATCCAAAATTCCTCTTAAGATTACAATTACTTGCTTCAACTCCAAACAGTTCATACCAAAATTCTCATCAACTTATTCTATCGGAAAACAAATTAAATCAATTCCCAAAATCTCTACCAAAGATACTCAACGAACAATTCAAACACACAAAAGAAGTAGAAACAAAACCCATAGAATGTGTATCAATAACCACACTTCTACGCATATCAGATAACACAAGATTTAACCTCTTAGCACAATCCAAAGAAATAAAAGAATGCGTTGCATTATTATCAATAATAGCAATCAAAGGTGTACCATTAATAAAGCACGTACCTTGGATTAGCCTATCATCGGTAGTGGTCTTAGCACCCGACAACGCAAGTACTTTTCCCTTCGCTTGTTCCTTCTTCGGCTTGTCACACTTGGTACTAATGTGACCTTGCTCTCCACAGTTGTAGCAAGTCACCCTCGAACCCGCTCTACAATTAGCAGCTATGTGGCCTGGCCTGCCACACTTGGAACAAATAGCAACCTCTTTCTTACACTCAACAGTACAATGACCTTCAACACCACATCTGAAACACTTAAGTGGAGTAGGAGTCCATCCCCCACTTAGATTCTTGCCAAAACCAGATTGTTTCCTCTTGATATGATAAGGTATCCCACTGGATTATCCTTTTCCTCATTTCAACTTTAGAAACTCCACTTCTTTCCTCCCACGCACATCTTCTGGAAAATAGTTTTCCAAAAATGTATCACGAAAAAGAGTCCAAGTGACTTCAATACCTTCTCGTTCAAATCTTCGCACAGTATTACTCCACCAATCGTCAGCTCCTTTCGTCAGCATGTGAGTACCCAACTGCACCTTCTGTACATCCGTACAAATCATGATTTGAAAAATCTTTTCCATTTATCTCATCCATGCATGTGCTTTGTCCGGTCCATACTTTCCTTCAAAAATCGGCGGATTGCACCTTAGGAAGTCTCCAAAAGCACATAACTCATCCTTTCCTCCATAACCGGCATTCTCTTGCGGCACTTGTCCAATCGCACCAGTCCACCTCATCACCGCCTCAACATTAATGTCAATATTCCTTCCTGCAGCCATTGTCCTCTAGACATCCAACGACCGACAACCAAACAATATTGATCGTGTCAGATACACAAATCCGATACAAAAAGGGATAGGAAAACATAAATGACCTGGCCAACTAACCGACCGTGCTCTGATACCACTATGTAACATCCCCAATTCTATACTAAACAAATAAGGCATACATTTGCGTAAATCAGAGTAAAGAAGCATGCATCTCACGAGGGCGTTACACATATTTCAAAATAAAACAAACATTTTATCTTTAAACATGCAATGGTCATTTCCAAATAACATGGGATTTAAAACAACATGCAAATCACAGCGGAATAATCATCTCATCAAATAAATGGTAAAGTTGAATGATTCCCATACATCATCCACCATATCTCAACATCTCGGCTCAAGGCCATTCATCAGCAAAATAATGTATTCAAATACAAAATACAGTACGAGTAAACAAATATCTCATAACAACAAGTCATAAAATATAAACCCAACCCCATGTGTTACATATGACCAGAGCACAAGTGACTACTTAGTCACGACACCTTACAAAGATATAAATCTCTAAGCTAAGCCTCCTTTGAAGCATCGCTATCCATGAAACCTGCACGTTACCAACAAAGGATAACATTCAAACAGAAGGGTGAGAATTCAACTTCTTATAGATAAACATAATATGGGAAATGTAAAACACAACAAGAATACATTTCAAGAATTCATCACTCTTCACATAAACATGCATCATATGCAATTAATCAAGATTCATATATTCATGTCATACAACTTAGCTCATTCAATTCCACATAATCAAACATGATTTCTAAACAATGTATATAATCATGTTTCACCAACATGTAGATTCTAAGTACATATCCTTTTCGACAACATTCACGAAGTAACAATTGTATTCAAACATAATCATATTCTAAATATACAAGTTATCATCACATAATCACATACACATGTTTTTCCAAATATATAGACATGTATAAGATTCACCGATGTATCACAAGTATGAACATGTATCACCAAATGCACATATTCATCTCTATCCCATTTCACAAAACATCATAGAATATATTTACATCATTGGAATCGTGTCATTAATATTACAAGTATACATGTAACCACCTCTCTTACACATGTATCATCCTCAATCAAACATGATTCACATATCCACACACATGTATATATATATATATCATTAGTACATATAAATTCACATCTACATCACATATGTTTCAATCACATATATCATATTCATAACACAACAAGTATTCATATCAAATGAATCACAAATCCACATATATGCATATCCACCAACATCATTCCACACAATTCATATCACATAAATCACACCAACAACAACATTTCACACCGACACTTGCGACTCAAGTGTGACTCAATGCGATATGCATGTGGATCCCTCCGTTATCATTTTCGGTCACGCCGATTGCCACTCTCTACGGACAAGATAACCACCTAAAAGCCCCATACTCGTTAAGCTTTCAAACCCCATACTCGTTAGGTTTGGGACAAGCAAATAATCTTCGCAAGATTACCCGACATTGCCACTTTCAAAGACTCATGCTTGTGTACGTGTGCAACAAAACAAAACTCATGCATTTAAGACGATCTCTCTATCTCTTAAACTACACAATCACATCTTTACAACTTTGCACAACATTACACAACATGACTTTCAATCCAATATCACACATCAATTAGCATTTATCAATCAATCACATAGTTCATGATATTAACATCTCATAAGGCATCCATGAACATTAGTCATACAAGATTCATCCCTAACATACACATATAATTACATGTTATTTTCAATTAACATCATAATTAAATTAAACAAATGCCAATCAACCCTACTCTATCATGTAGAAAATATCATTAGCTTCCCGATGCTTCGAACGACGCATAAAACGGAGTTACGGATCAAAAGTTATGGTCTTTACAAAATCTGCTCAAAATTGAACCTCTAGGTCGACGCAAACTCAATTAGGTCGACTCAAAACTCCTCTAGGTCGACCTAACAGAAGGAAAAATAGATTTTTGGCATTCTGGACTGTTTAGGTCAACTCAGGTTCTGCATAGGTCGACCCAGGCTGCGTGAAAACTCAGATTTCACCATTTTTCTTCCCTAATCCCCTCATACAACACCCATTAACCCATATACAATCCCTACATCAATTGAAAACGAATTTTGCACATATACAAGGTTCCTAAACATGTTCCTAACCATGGGTCATCCATGCAACACATTGAACATGAACAAACCACAAAATCCAATTGATTTCACATAAACCCTATCATTTTCTAAATTCATGAAATGGAAGAATAGAAAGCATACACAACATTACCCAATCATATAAACCTATAAGAACTTGGATTCAAACCCTTACCTCTTGAATTTCTCCTTCTAACTTCAAGAAATCTACAATTCCTCTTCTCTTGTTCTTTCTCCTCTCTTCTCTTCTCTTCTTTTCCCCAAATTGTGTTATCTCTAAAACCCTAGTTTTCCTCTTCTTACTATATTTCTCTTAATGGGCTTAGTTATGTTATTACACACCCATCCAATTATTAATTAGGCCCAATACATAGTATACTACTAATAACCTAATCAAATCATAAAACACAAATATGCATATAATTAGATATTTCAATTAATTAGTAATACCACATAATAATTAAATAAACAAATAATTAATAAAACACACAAATAAGCTAATAAATAAAATATCTAATAAAATCGGGCTGTTACACTACCAAGCCAAGGAGGGAATCTAATATAAGCAGAATTAATTCAGAGTTAAACTCCTCCGTTTACAACTTCTCACTTAAAACCTACCCAATGTAATTCCAATCTATTCCTAGACCTGAGTATTTCCACTCACTCCCCCTTAATCACATCGGTGATTACAAATAAACATTACAAAAATTCAGAGAGAAGACACACTTCAAAAACACACCTTGATCTGCTTAAAAGCTTCAATCAAGCGACACACACGTGCTTAAAAGCTTAGAGTGACAATTAACAAACACAACCTATTCCAACACAATCATCAAAGACAATTGCTTGGAGTACAAGAGACAGCTACAGAACTATGGTTCTTCACAATTAACAATCTTTTTCTCTACGTTCCAAATTAGGATTGCAGTCTTCTTATATGTAGCTCTTGGGCCTTGGGCTTTTTTAGAAACACATTAGGGTTAACCAAGTTAACCTAATTTACACGCCATCTGGTTGTTACAGTTTGTGCTGTCAGCAAAATCTTCTGGACAAAATATTTAGCACACAATAAAAGGTTTCCTAAATTGTAGATTGAGAGAAATCAGGAAACACAATTAATAAAATATAACAGCTCCTGCTGTCACACAAGGATGTCATGACATCGGTCATGACATTCACTACATAACCTGTATTAGCTTAACACATATGCAGTCTGCATAACACAATATCAAACATGTTATGACATCAGTCAAGACATTACACACTCAGGTATGTTTTACCACAAATACAGCCAACATGAAAAACATCTACATATCCTAATGATTCTAACCTAATGATCATTGTTAATGAATCTACCTAAAGTTATAGGATTGATTCTAAAAGGAGCGTACTAATGATATTAACAAAGTAGGCCAAAGATATGGCCAAAAAGCAATCAACAAAATCACACAAGAATTATACCAAAAAAAACATAGAAATGATACAAAAGGATAAAGGAAGCAATTCAAGTAGTAATAACATAAATAGATATATTTTGCACGTGCACGGGTATTGGTATGATACGCGCATTATTTCCAAAATGTAATGATGCATGCATACTATCAAATTTACATGTATATCTAAATAAAATTTATATCGTATTAAATAAGTTTACCTGTGTGAACGCATGAGTATTTTACTAGTTATTTTTAAAAGAGATAATAAATCGGCATTTATAATTTCTTTCATATATAAAAATATTTGAATTAATAGTATATTTTTTCGTACATAAATATTATTTTGTTTTGTTATTATTTATAAAAATATTTGAATCAAAAGTTAACGTGTTCCCATTTATAAAAATAACACCATTTAAATTTTTTTAATCAAGAATACATTTTTTACCTATATATTATAATAGAGGATACAATTTTAAAATATATATTCACTCTTTTTTAAAAGCTCCACTAATTTTTTTCACATAAATAAATTTTCGTTTTTCAATTTTTGGATAGTAGTTTCTTTTTCTCCGTTCATATAATTTCTACAATAAAAGAAAACATGTTTAGTTAATAAAAAAAATATAATTTTTGTGCACACATATTTAGATCAATAACTTAATTTTTTTATATTTTGCTTGCATTAGTTATAAAAAAATAATAATGTAATTCTAACTATATTAGCGAACAAACATTAGTAAAATTGCATAAAACTAAAAAAAAAAAATCAGACTCACATATTGAAATATAGAAACATATATTTTTAAATCAATAATTGATATTATCAAATTATAGCATGATCTCCAAATAAAAGTACTTAACTCATAAAATGTAGCAAAAAATCGCCAATAATTTACTACCATAATTAAGATGACTATTGTGACTACATAATTATATCATTATTTATTTAATTTATACATTTATCTATTTTTTTCTTTCATAATTTAATTAAAATTTAAACTATTTTTTTTTGTTTTGAATATTTAATTTAAACAAATTTAAACAAATTTAATTTAATCAATGCTATAAATATTTTTATAAAATAATTTTTTTTACTAATATAATCAATGTTATATTTATAGAATATAAAGATCTAGTGCTATCCAGATTTTTCATGCAACACCCTCAAGTAAAATACCAAATTGTCAGTACCAAATACATAATGTTATTTACGATAATAATTTTACTGTCTTAAATCTAATAATGTGTAACTATTTTTCATGTATATACCTGTTTTAGAATATTAAAAAATTTATGATTATAATAAAAGTTGACCGATTTTATTACAATGATGTCAATAATATCAGTAACAATCTATCATATAAGAAAAGTCTCCCTTTTCTTGATTATTGGTTGGTTTATTTAACATTTGTTCCTTTCTTTTCTTGATAGAAAACTAGTGTCTTATGTTAGAAATATATGTTTCAATCGAGAGGACCGAGGCTGGAATCGTGAACGGAATCACTTTCCTTAAAGTATTTCAAGCACTCCCGAAATGTCTTAGAGTTTTGATGCAGGAATACCCAGGATAATTCAGCCTTATCGAGTTTGCGCAAGACCGGCGAAAACTCGAATGCAGCGAAGAACGATCTGGAATTATTCAGAGGATTTTCGGAATTTGTGATGTGATTTCTGAATGCGGAATCATCTTTATATAGGCCACGAAAATGTTAGTTTCAAAGGTTGCGACCCTTAATGAAACAATATATTTTCAAAAGTTATGACTGTTGCCCATAGACAGATTCATGCACCATTTGCATCCGGCCGTCGCCCGCCGGAGCCGCCTCATTAACGCCGCGAATAGCCCGATCGCTCCGATGCGACGTGCCTAAGTGCTCAAGTGCCGTCTACAAGCCGCCACTAGCGCCTCTACGCCCACGCCCACGCCCCCGGACCCGGAGTCGGAGTCGGAGCCGGTGTCGCCGGTGGCGACACCGGCGAGTGGTTGTAGGATTGGGACAAGTGGCAATAATGCTTGGGACCACCACATTTGTCAATGTGGCACTTTATCCTCTTTTGTCCTTTTGTTGAGTTAATGTCATTAATTCTTTTATAAGGACTTTGAAAATGAGTGAATCTTCCAATGTGGGACTTTATTACATGCATTTATTAGCATTTACTCATTTTCACCATTTGTCATTTTAGAACACACTTGTAATCATTATACCATTTAATAATTACAACAATCCCCCACTTGTTCTAATAATGAAAATTCCAATTCCAGAATATAGAAGATAAAAGTGTTAATACAGTTAGGTATCTTTCGATTTGAACTTAACCTTAGTAAAGACAACGCAAAGTCTAATCGGAACGTTAGGTAGCTATGCTTTAAACCATTATCCCATGTGATCAGACCGGCATTGCTATACACATACTTTTAAGTTTTTCTTCGCCTACATATCTCGCCTAGAACTATTTATGGCCATGTGCTTTTCCTGTTTTCATGAAGTTTTCATGAGAGAAACTCCAACTCTCACTTTGAGACGGCACCATCTCGAAATTCACATAGGTGAAGTTTTATTTCTATATCCTCGATATAGTACTTCATTAAGAGTTTCCTTAAAACTCAACCCTCAATTATGTAATAGTCAACATTATCACGAAATGTTGCACCAACTTCCAAATCAACGACTTGTTGTTACCCATTGAATCTTAGGTTAAGATGTATTAACTTCAGATTGGGTTGCTATCATTGTCGGAACTCTTATTCAAGGAGTTTTAATCCCATACCTTTCGAGGTAGACTTTACTAAATCTCTGGCCAGTGGTTTAGTAAAAGGATCAGCCAAATTATAGCTCGTTTGTATATATGTCAGTGAAATGATCCCGTCCTTTATCATTTTTCTCACGAGAGAATGTCTAAGACCTATGTGTCTAGACTTTCCATTGTATACTTCACTGAATGCTCTAGCCAGGGTGGCTTGACTATCACAATGTATCAACACCTTTGAAACATTATCTTTAGCTAATGGAACCTCTAATAAGAGATCCCTCAACCATTCTGCTTCTTGTCCAGCAGACGCCAGAGCCACAAACTCTGATTCCATGGTTGAAAGAGTAATGCATGTTTGTTTCTTGCTTTTCCAAGAAATCGCACCTCCAGCTAATGTGAATATCCACCCAGTTGTAGATTTATAATCTCCAACACTTGATATCCAACTTGCGTCAGTATATCCTTCTAGTATGGCAAGAAATTTACCATAATGAAGACCAAGGTTTTTAGTCTTTGACAAATATCCAAAAATCCTTGTTATTGCCTTCCAATGTTCATCATTTGGATTGCTAGTAAATCTACTCATTTTACTAACAGCAAATGCTATGTCTGGTCTAGTACATTGCATTAAGTACATTAGACATCCAATGGCACTTGCATATTCCAATTGTGCCACGGATCTTCCATTGTTCTTTTGAAGTTTGACACTAGGATCAAACGGAGTGGTTACTTCCTTGAAGTTAAGGTGTTTGAACTTTTCCAACATTTTTTCAATATAATGTGTTTGATTGAGTTCATAACCCCCACTATTTCGGCTTACTTTGATCCCTAGTATAGTGTCAACTAATCCAAGATCTTTCATCTTGAATGTGGAAGTTAGAAAACCTTTTGTTTCTAAGATTCCACTCATTTCATTGCTAATAATCAACATGTCATCAACATATAGACATAGAAAGATAATAGCATTTCCACACACCTTTGTGTACAAGCATTTGTCACAAGAGTTTGGAATGAAACCATTTGAAAGTATGGCAGTGTCAAATTTTTGGTGCCATTGTTTTGGTGCCTGTTTTAAACCATATAAAGATTTGACAAGTTTACATACCTTTTGTTCATTTCCATGAAGTGTGTAGCCTTCTGGTTGCTCCATATAGATTTCCTCGTCAAGATCGCCATTTAGGAATGCTGTTTTAACATCCATTTGATGTACAATAAGGTTGTTCAAGGAGGCTAGTGCAAACAAGATTCTAATCGTTGTAGTTTTTGCTACTGGTGCATATGTATCAAAATAATCGATACCTTCCTTTTGTCTAAATCCTTTTGCAACTAGTCTGGCCTTGTAGGTGTTTAATGTACCATTACTGTGATACTTCTTCCTAAACACCCATTTGCATCCGATGGGTCTTGATCCCTTCGGAAGATCAACTAGTTCCCAAGTATGGTTCGACATAATTGAATCCATTTCATCTTGGATAGCATCCTTCCAAAAAGAAGCATCTCTAGAAGTCATTGCTTCTTTATATGTTTTAGGATCATCCTCGATTTGAAGAATAATAGGAATTTTATGAACATCATTCTTGTTATTTCCTTCAATTAGAAAAACGGAAATAAGTTGAGAATCGATTTCATCCGGTCCTAGACCTTTATTTTTTCGTGCCCTTTTACTTCTTCTTGGTTCGGGTTGTGTTTCAACCATCCGAGTCGAATCATTGTCACAAGACTCTTTGATCGTGGGATTCTCTGGTTCTTTATTCTTGGTAATAAGATTTTCAAAGAATTCCACATCTCTAGATTCGACTATTATATTAGACTCTAAATTCAAAAGTCTATATGCTTTACTATTTGGTGCATATCCAATGAAGGCACATCTGATCCCTCGAGGACCTAATTTTGTTCTTTTGGGGTCCATATTTTTGTAATATGCCACACACCCCCACACACTAAAATAATCAATATTTGGTGATCTTCCTTTCCATTTTTCATATGGAGAAATTCCAGTTGTTTTTAATGGAATTCTGTTCATTATGTGACATGCGGATAATAATGCTTCACCCCACAAATTAAATGGCAATTCTGAATGCATTAACATAGCATTAATCATTTCTTGATATGTTCTATTTTTTCTTTCGGCCATGCCATTTTGTTGCGGTGTGCGAGGCGCAGAACATTCGTGTATTATGCCATATTCTTCACAATATGCATCAAATTCTGCCGAGAAGTATTCACCGCCTCTATCACTTCTAAGTACTTTTATGGTAGTACTTAATTGATTTTCGACTTCCGCTTTATACGTTTTAAAAGCATTAAAGGCATCATCTTTATGCTTTAAAAGGTATACATGTGTGAACCTAGAACAATCATCGATAAATGTTATAAAATAACGATTTCCCCCACGGGTTAACATTCCATTGAATTCACACAAGTCAGAGTGTACGAGATCAAGAACATTTGTTTTTCTTTCAACACTTTTGAAAGGTTTCTTAATCATTTTAGACTTAACACATATTTCGCATTTTCCGAAATCATGAATGTTACATGATATCAATCCAGATTTAATTAGTCTATTCATAGTACTAATACCAATATGTGCTAATCTAGAGTGCCATAATGAAATAGATTCAAGCATATAAGCAGAATTAGAAATTTCATTAATAATATTGTCGGTAGTACAAAGTTTGATCATTCCTTCAGCGGAATATCCTTTTCCTACAAATATACCATTATGGGTCAATATTAACTTGCCCGATTCATACACAGATTTAATGCCCGGTTTTCCCAACAAGTCCCCACTAACAAGGTTCCTATTCATGTCGGGAACATGAAGAACATTGACAAGAGTGACTTTCTTTCCAGAGGTGAAGTTGAGTTCGACGGATCCTGTTCCAACGACTCTTGATCGCACTTCATTGCCCATTTGGACTTCCTGTCCATCATTGACTTCAGTATAGGTTTTGAATGCCGCTTTATCATAGGACACATGTACAGTTGCACATGTGTCATACCACCATCCTTGGACTTTTCCTTTGATGGCCATAATTTCGCTCACAGTAGTGATTATTTCGTCATTGACATGAACAGCATTAACCTCAATTTTGGGCCTGTTGTGCCTGCAATCTCGAGCATAATGTCCGGGTTTGCCACATGCATAGCATCCACTTTTAGTACCTTTTTGTCCGCCAGAGTTTTTGGACCTGTTATAATCTTTCTTTGGACCAAGATGGTTTTTTGTGCCATCATACTTTTTCTTTCCCTTTGCAGCAACATTATTTGCCTTTGCAAATCCAGCGGGCTCGGACTTTTCATGATCCTTCGTTTCTTCCTCGATTCGAAGGTGTTTCTGAAGTTTCTCCAACGAGGGATCCTCAGAACTATGCAGCAATTTCTTTCGGTATCCTTTCCATGAAGGTGGCAATTTTGCTATGATTGCACCGACTTGGAAAGCTTCAGGAACATCAATTTTTACGGCCTTTATCTTATTCACGAGAACCTGTAACTCGTGTACTTGTGCAAGAATAGGCTTGGAATCCAACATTTTAAAGTCAAAGTATTTAGATATTAAGAACTTTTTCGTACCTTCTTCTTCGGCTTTAAATTTGAATTCAAGTGCCTTCCAGATTTCCTTTGCAGATGCGGTATCAGTGTAGAGATCATAGAGACGATCGGATAATGTGTTCAGAATGTGTCCACGGCATAGCAATTCATCTTCCTTTCGTTTCTTTCTCTCCTTTTTTATTTCATCGGTGTCATCCGGAGTTGGTTCTGGAATTTCCTCCAAGTCAGGATCCAAGACATATTGAATTTTCAGAGTAGTCAGGAGAAAAGTCATTTTGTCTTGCCAACGAGTATAGTTTGTTCCATCAAATCGATCTAGTTTCACAAGATCCTGGTTCATGAGTTTGATGCTTGAAACAGAAGCGTCGGTAGCCATGGTTTGATAATACTTTAAGATTGTTAGAAATATATGTTTCAATCGAGAGGACCGAGGCTGGAATCGTGAACGGAATCACTTTCCTTAAAGTATTTCAAGCACTCCCGAAATGTCTTAGAGTTTTGATGCAGGAATACCCAGGATAATTCAGCCTTATCGAGTTTGCACAAGACCGGCGAAAACTCGAATGCAGTGAAGAACGATCTGGAATTATTCAGAGGATTTTCGGAATTTGTGATGTGATTTCTGAATGCGGAATCATCTTTATATAGGCCACGAAAATGTTAGTTTCAAAGGTTGCGACCCTTAATGAAACAATATATTTTCAAAAGTTATGACTGTTGCACATAGACAGATTCATGCACCATTTGCATGGTTTCAATTCTGCATGGTTTCGTGAACAGTTGCCTCCTTTCCGATTCAAAATTCAAATCACGTACACTGAGCAAAATATAGCACCCGATCGCTCCGATGCGACGTGCCTAAGTGCTCAAGTGCCGTCTACAAGCCGCCACTAGCGCCTCTACGCCCACGCCCCCGGACCCGGAGTCGGAGTCGGAGTCGGAGTCGGAGCCGGAGCCGGAGCCGGAGCCGGTGTCGCCGGTGGCGACACCGGCGAGTGGTTGTAGGATTGGGACAAGTGGCAATAATGCTTGGGACCACCACATTTGTCAATGTGGCACTTTATCCTCTTTTGTCCTTTTGTTGAGTTAATGTCATTAATTCTTTTATAAGGACTTTGAAAATGAGTGAATCTTCCAATGTGGGACTTTATTACATGCATTTATTAGCATTTACTCATTTTCACCATTTGTCATTTTAGAACACACTTGTAATCATTATACCATTTAATAATTACAACATCTTACCCGTGCGTTCGCACGGATACCCGTCGTTTTCGCGCATTGTGATTGAGGAAAATAAAAGATGATTAAAGTGTTATTTTGTTCAATATAGATATTATTGTAGAAGTAAATATCCTAAAAACAAATATCTAAAATATAGAAATTTTTTTTCAATAGGTTGGCCCAAAGTTTGAGATATATTGATTAATAAACATTATTTTCCCCTTAATATTTAATATTTCGATCAGTAACTTCATGCTCTCGTTAATATTTAATATTTTGATCAGTAACGCACGTTCTCGTTAATATTGAATATTTTATTCAGTAACTTCATGTTCCCGTTAATAGTCAATATTTTGATCAGTAACTTTATGTTCCCGCTAATATTCATTATTTTGATCAGTAACTCCGTATTCCCGTTAATATTCCAAATTTGTTCCCTTTAATATTTTAATCAGTAACTTCATGTTCCCATTAATATTCATTATTTTAATCAGTAAGTCCGTGTTCCCTTTAATATTAATTATTTTGATCAATAACTCCGTGTTCCCGTTAATATTTCAAATTTATTCCCTTTAATATTCAAAAAACTTATCAGTAAAAGGTATCAGTAAAAGATTAAATTTGGGTTAAAATTGAAAAAGTTATAAAAAATACTAATATTAAAAAATTGAATATTGAAAATAAAAAGTAATTAAGAAATAAAGTTTATATGTTGTTTTATTAGTATGCAATAAAAATTGGAAAGATCAGTTATTTGACTTAAATTATTAATGTTTTACCAATAGTAGAACAAAATGTGACCTGCATAAAGAATAGACAACACAATGTCGGTTGTCCAATGCAATAAACTTATTCACATTTACTTTTAACTTACTAACATTGGTTCCCGTTAATATTGAATATTTTAATTAATAACTCCATGTTCCCGTTAATATTCAATAGTTTGATCAATATCTTCATGTTCTGGTTAATATACAATATTTTGATCAGTAACTTCATGTTCCCGTTAATGTTGAATATTTTGATCAATAAACATCATTTTCCCGTTAATAATCAATATTTCGATAAGTAACTTCGTGTTCCCGTTAATATTCAATATTTTGATCACTAATTCATATTATCGTTAATATTCAATATTTTATTTAGTAACTTCATGTTCCCGTTAATACTAAATATTTTGATCAGTAAGTTCATGTTCCCGCTAATATTCATTATTTTGATCAGTAACTTTGTATTCCCGTTAATATTCCAAATTTGTTCTTGTTAATATTCAATATTTTGATCAGTAACTTCATGTTCCCGTTAATATTTATTATTTTGATCAGTAACTCCATGTTCCCGTTAATATTCATTCCTACTAATTCTCCCTTAACAACTCTTAATACGTCCATATACTTAATGACATCTTGCCACTTAGAAGTCGTTAGATCTTATTACTTATTCTCATGCTTAGAGAAATATAGATGTTACATGAATCAATAGTATAATTATTCCTATATATAAATATTTTTGTTTTGGAATATTTATAATTTTTTTAAAT
Organism: Vicia villosa; assembly: GCF_029867415.1. Taxonomy (NCBI): domain Eukaryota; kingdom Viridiplantae; phylum Streptophyta; class Magnoliopsida; order Fabales; family Fabaceae; genus Vicia; species Vicia villosa. Next base: position 164,615,122 of record NC_081180.1, read on the forward strand.
TAATAGTAAAATTATTCGCGTTATTATTCAATATTTAATTAAATGTGTTAATATCATTACCATATGCGCGTATCATATCAGTACTCGTATGATTAAAAATATTTAAATCAATAGTAAACTTGTTCTAGTTATTAATTAATATTTAAACCAATAGCTTAATATCAGTAGTATATGCGCGTGCTATATAAATACCCGTATGTTCGCATGGGTACTGGTATGGTAGGTTAAGTTCTAGTGAATTATTTACAAATTTGAAAAAAATAAGGCATTGTGATAAAATAAAGAAAAATTAAATAATATATTAATTATTCATAATCAAAATAGTTTATTATCTTTAAAAGAGATAATATTTGAATCAATAAAAAATTTGTTCCCATTTACAAAAAGAAAGAAAGTAAGATTCTCGTATTTGGATCACTCTTATTTTTTCACACAGATATTTATTCAATTTTTATTATAGTTGTATACATAAAATTCAATGATTAGCCTATATATTTTTTGTATTTAGCTTAAATTTTAATATATATATATATATATATAGATATATATATATATATATATATATTAATTAATATACATTATGACGGTATATTTTAATTTATTTGCATTAGTTATATTAAATATAGACGTTATTGCAATTAATGGTATATTTTTATAATCATTGATTTAGTTATTTGTACGACTAATATATAGTATAGAAACTAACCTAAAGAGAATTATTTGTTAACATAATTGTAATGTAACACTAATTTTCGAAATTTAATTAAAAACTTCAAATAGAAAAATTTGAATTGTTTATATCTATTTGGCTTATTCTATTTAATACTTAATAACATATAGACAATAAGAGTTATGTGATGCATGTTAAAAATAAAAAGTTGCTTAACTTTATAATAAATAAATTATTACTTTTAGTATTTTTTTACAAATAAAAATATTATTTTAAAATAAATATTATTTTAAATGCATCACTTAATTTTTTTTACATAATTTTAAAAAGTAAGTATCAATAAATTTATTATATTTATGTTATTTATTGATATTTTAAAATATAATTAGTTTATTAAAATGTTTATATTTTAAGAATAAATTGATAGTATTAAAAATCTAAAGTTGAGGATTTATTTATACTATTATGTCATTAAATCACATAAATTATATTTAAATTAATTTTTTAATCAATATTCATAAAGTAGGATTTGAGGGTATTCTTCAGTCATAAAATAGCATAAATTATATTAAAAACTCTAATTAATATTAAATTTACCATACAATATATGTACTTCTAAAGATAAAAGAGCCAATAGGCCACAAAAAGGAAAACGTTTTCTGCGCTTTTACTTGAGTTACAGTTATAAAAACTCTAATTAATATTAATAAATCTTTTAATTTTTGAAATTTAATTAAAAACTTCAAATAGAAAAATTTAAATCGTTTATATATATTTGACTTATTCTATTTAATACATAATAACATATAGACAACAAGAGTTATGTGATGCATGTTAAAAATAAAAAGTTACTTAACTTTATAATAAATAAATTATTACTTTTAGTATTTTTTACTAATAAAACTATTATTTTAATATAAAGACTATTTTAAATACATCACTTATTTTTTTTACATAATTTAAAAAAGTAAGTATCAATAAATTTATTATATCTATATTATTTATTATTTTAAAATATAATTAGTTTATTAAAATTTTATATTTTAAGAATAAATTAATAGTATTAAAAATCTAAATTTGAGGATTTATTTATACTATTTTGTCATTAAATAACATAAATTATATTTAAATTAAGTTTTTAATCAATATTCATAAAGTATAGGATTTGAGTGTACTCTTCAGTTATATAGTAACATATATTATATTAAAAACTCTAATTAATATTAAATTTACCAAACAATATATGTATTACTAAAGATAAAAGAGCCAAAAGGCCACAAAAAGGAAAATGATTTCTGTTTCTTCCACTGCTTCTACTTTTACTTGAGTTAGAATTACCCTAAAGAAGAGTTACTCCTGAAACATACACAAAGAAAAGTTTAGTAAAAACTTATCTAATTGTTTTGCGATCAATGTATGAAACTTTAACTAATATACTAATAAGCCAAAACACCAACCCTGATAAAGCAATAAAAATAATTCAGTAAAAGATGATTAAATCCTATAAGACTACCAACCTTGCAGCATCGTTTGGAGGACTTCCACGTAAGAGTTTGGTCACCCAAAACACGTTAGGTGTGAGGATTATCCAACAAAATCGCGGCCCCATTATTGATAGAAAGTAAACCCTAAAATAAAGATTTTATATTTGAGAATGTTTCATAATATTAAGAAATCAATAATACACAACACAACATTGTAAAAGAAAAAAAACAAACAATAACATTAAAAAAGGAAGAGATAAATCGAATGTATCTAAAGAACAAACTTTCTTCATTTTCGGGAAACATGATGGGTCGGAGTCGTGTTTTTGGTGTCCTTAGTATGTAATTTTAAATTTGAAAATGCTCCTAACCTGAAATAGCTCTGAAGCAGCATTAACATTCCCTTCTTTGAGCTTAGCCATTGCCAAATCATGATAACCATTCCTTTTCCTAAAAGGACCAAATTCACACAAACATAAAAAAAATTGATTCAAATCCTAAAACTTGAAATGAAAAATTTTAAAAAACAGAAATAAAACAAATACTTGTTCTTCTCTTTCTCAGTTGCTGATTTGTAAGGAACATTACCACCATAAAAAATAATAATCGATGTTACTTTATAGTACCGAAGCAGATTCACTCTATGCATAAAGTATTCAATGTAATGCAATTCTTTTCACTATCAGAATCAAAACAAAGTTCCATAAGGCATAAATAAGCTAAAACCAAAACAAAAACAAATCAAAAAAATCAATACAATGAATGAGTGAATTTCAAAACTGGATAAAAAACAGATTTTTACTCACCTCCTTTATGAAGCCATGAATATGCATCAATACTCACCTACAGATTTCGCAATGTGAATGAGAATAAGCTATGGGAATGAAAAATTAAACACAACCCAGATAAAATTTTGAGGAAAAGTCAAAACTTTGTCAAAAAAATATTAAATCTAACAAACCATTAACCATGAAGCAGTAAAACATTTCATTCAGAGCATGGTCATCGTCGAATCGCCGATAAAACACAACAACCATTTCGAACTCGACGTCCACCACACTCACCGCTAGAAATCCGCTGTCGTTGCCACAGTTCTACCACCGCAATAAAAAAAATCCAATAAAAAACAAACATCAGAACACCAAATCAATTAAAAGAGAAAAACTTCAAATTTCATAGTATCAGTTATACCATTCAACAACTATATAACATCAAATACTTTCAGTAGTTTAGCAAATTTAAAAAATCAATTCAAATTAAAAGAAAATTTAAAACAGAACAGTAAATCTGCTGTGGAATTATATGAATGGTTGTTACATTTGTTTCTAGATTTCATTGGTGAAATGGCGACGGAGCATCATCAACCTTCAAACACAAAAAAATAAAAAAAAAAGCGATTAGAATCAGAAAAAATGATTCAGGAACTGGTTCAGATAAAAATTCACTGTTTTAATTGTTGGTTTGTGGTTCTTGAATCAAGGGTTTTGTGATGTGATCGATTGATTTTGTTTCGGTACCCATGGTTATGGGTTTGGGGTGAATTGAGATTCTCAATGGGAAGTTATGGATTTGGATATGGATGAGAGATAAAATGAATTTGTGAGAAGATTTAGTTATTGGGTAACGTAATTAAATTTTTGTTTTTGGAATTGGAATAAAAACCGTTCGGTAGAAGAAAGAGAACGTGAGAAACAGTTTTGTGAAACAGAAGGTTGAAAGAATAGAAGATTGATTGAGACTGCTGATGTGGAATATTGTGGAGACAGAGCTGGACAGTCTCATTGTTCATGAAAAGGGGACTTTTCTTATATGATAGATTTCTTTCATGTTATTTGCAGGTTGAATTTGTAGTGTATCATTCTGAAGTATCAATTGGCGTTTCATGTTATTTGCAGGTTGAATTTGTAGTGTATCCTTCTGAAATACCAATTGGCGTCACTCCATAGTATATGGTTTGTTTTTTAAATGGGTTGTTTCCAATCCCTATTTTCTATTCTTTTAGTAACAATCTAAATATTGCCCTAATCCATGTGTTTTGGATTTTTTCTGGTGCAGACAGTAGCATACATCGTCTATACGATTCATTTGAAATAAATATTCTTCTTTGACAGCCCTGAAAGTTTAAGCAGTAGAAGTAGAAATCAAGTTGGCTGGTGTCAATATACAATGGAATATAATGGAGAATCTGCTTGAAATTACTGGGTTATGCTTGCGCAAGTTTTGTCGAAATTGTAGATATTATAATATGTAAATAACATGATATTTTATATTAATTCATAGAATGAACTTTAATTTTTTATATTTTAAGTGCAAATGTTAATAAATAAATCTCATAGATTGATTAATTGATTTTATGTTTGAGTGATATTTATATTAAATCTTAGTAATTATCGAAATTGTAGATGTTATAATATGTAAATAAGATAATATTTTATATTAATTCATAGAACTAAAGAATATTTTAGTTATGTCAAATTAAGAAATTAAGTTTATCAATATATATAAAGTTAGTTTTATAAAATATGATTGATATTTATTTATTGTAAGGTCGAACAAAACAAAAAATAAAGATATAATATAATAAAATATTATAAATTAAAAATGTATACATAATTTTGAAATGTATAAGAAAATAGAATCAAAGAATAAAGAAAAAACATTATATTTTTTAGATATAAGAAAATAGAATCAAAGATTAAAGAAAAAAACATTATATTTTTTTAGGTAAATAAAGAGTTTTGAAATGAAAAGACACAAATCATTTACCTATAAAAAAAATTAAATATCATAATCATCTTTAATTGATTGCAACTTTAATTTTTGATTTAATCTGATTGCAACTTTTGATTTATTATTTTGATTTTTGATTTAACGTGATTGTAATTTTTAACTTCTTATCCATAATAGTCCAAGCGGTCGATTTGAACGTGATTTTAAAGAATGGTTTGTTGAAATAATGAAGCAACACAATATGGAAATAATTGGTTTATTATTGCAAATTTTAATAAATAAATTTAATTGATTAATTGATTTTATGTTTGAGTGATATTTATATTAAATCTTAGTAATTATAAAAATTATAGATATTATAATATATAAATAACATAATATTGTATATTAATTCATAGAACTAAAGAATATTTTAGTTAGGTCAAATTAAAAAATTAAGTTTATCAATATATATATATATATATATATATATATATATATATATATATATATATAATTTATAAAGTTAGTTTTATAAAATATTATTGATATTTATTTATTGTAAGGTTGAACAAAAAAAAGATAGAATATAATAAAATATTACAAATTAAAAATATATACATAATTTTGAAATGTATAAGAAAATAGAATCAAAGAATAAAGAAAAAAACAGTACATTTTTTTAGGTAAATAAAAATTTTAGAATGAAAAGACATAAATCATTTACCTATAAAAAAGTTAAATATCATAATTACCTTTAGTAATTATTGATTGATTGATAGCAACTTTTAATTTATGATTTAATGCTTGTGATTGCAACTTTTGATTTCTTATTCTTTTAGTACTTACAATATGTATTTTTAAATTATTAGATTTGAGAAAATATTGTACTTTTATATCTTACAAAATTAAACTGTTTTTACAATATTGTATGATTTACCTTAAAAAAATATAATTTTGAGAAAATATTGTACTTTTGTATGATTTACCTAAAATTATCTAATTTTGTAAGATATAAAACCTTTTTTAACGACCCATACGTTAAAATCATTACGTTGGGAATAATTTAATTGATGTAGAATCAATACATTACAATCATATCAATTACTTACCAATATCTTAATTGGTATAAAATAAATACGCTACAAATATATTTAGTACTCCAATTATATTGATGTTGTATCACCAAAAATTGAATGAATCAAATTATCATTAAAAATTAATAAAAATAATTTATCTCACTTGATTTCCTTCAAAATTATTTAATAGAAACTTTCCAAAATAATGAATTTATCAACATAATTTTGAAAATATGGTTAGAAGATTTCTAACCTCTCATTTAATAAAAGGATAAATATTATTAGATACATATTTTAATAAAGTGTTTTAGGCATATCATTGCTTTTATATATTGTATGGATTTTTTTGATAAAAAATACATAATTATTATTATAAAAATAAAGTATATTTTCAAAATATTTAAAATACAACATGTGCCATCGTCATTCTCTGTATAGAAAAACTAACTACTATTTTCTATTTTCACTTTAATAAGATTTCTTACTAATACTACTAAATTATTTAAAATATATAATAATATTTCTTACTAATACAACTAAATTATTTAAAATATAAAATTTGAAAGTTATATATATATATATATATATATATATATATATATATATATTATTGAAATTTTTTAGAGATTATTAAATAAAATAAATATATTAGATCTATTGACTATTTTTTGTAAAAACATATTTAAAAATAACTATGGGTGTTAATAAGCATAAGTAATCGAATGAAACATAAGTACTGTATGAATAAATAGTAATAGAATGAAACATAAGTAATGTATGAATAAATAGTAATAGAATGAAACATAAGTAATATATGAATAAATAATATCAAAATTGTATGATATTTTTTATTAATTATACAATTTGTTTGTCATTTATAAAATTTAAAATTTTAACTAGACAAGTTCATCAATAATCAATATATATATATATATATATATATATATATATATATATATATATATATATATATATATATATATATATATATATATATATCTATATATAATATAATATAATTGAAATACTACCATTAAAACTTTAATGAGTCAATTCTATCCAAATACAAAATAATATATTACGGATACACACGGGTAATTATATGATACGCGCATAAGGTATTGATATTAACACATTTAATTAAATGTTGAATAATAACGAGAATAAGTTTACAATTGATTTAAATAGTTTTATAAATAATTCTAAAACAAAAATATTTATATATAGGAATAATTAATTATTGATTCAAATATTTGTATATATGGATGAATATATTTGATTTGTAAATTGAGTTTAATCAATTATATTAAATATTTATAATTAATTGTATTATATAATTTGATAGAATATTTCTTCGTTATAATTTGTCAATTTAAGATTTTTGTTATTATAAAATATTTTAATTATCATCAAATATTTTTAAACAATGTTAAAATTAATTTATTTTTGTTTTAAAAATATCATCAAAATATTGAATATTAATAGAAACATGAAGTTACTGATAAAAAAAATTGAATATTAACGGGAACATGTAGTTATTAATCTTAATATTGAATATTAATAGAATTTTTTTTTAATATTAATGGGTACATGAAGTTACTAATCAAAATATTGAATATTAAAGGCAATATTAAATTACTAATCAAAATATTAAATGTATTGAATATTAACAGAAACATGAAGTTATTGATAAAAAATGGCATGTTAACGAGAGTATAAAGTTACTGATCAAAATATTGAATATTAACGAGAACACGAAGTTATTGATCAAACTATTGAATATTAACGGGAAAACAAAGTTATTGATCAAACTATATTGAATATTAACGGGAACATGAAGTTATTAATCAAAATATTAAATATTAACGAGAACATGAAGTTAGTAATCAAAATACTGAATATTAACGTGAGTATTAAATTACAGAGCAAAGTATATAATATTAACGGGAACATGGAGTTACTGCTAAAAATATTGAATAATAACGAAAACATGGCGTTATTAATCAAACTATTGAATATTAATAGAAACAAATTTGGAATATTAACGGAAACACGAAGTTAGTGATCAATATAATGAATATTAACGGGAACATGAAGTTATTGATCAGAATATAGAATTTTAACGGGAACATGAACTTACTGAACAAAATATTGAATATCAACGAGAACACGAAGTTACTGATCAAAATATTAAATATTAAGGGGAACATGAAGTTACTGTTCAAAATATTTAATATTAACGGGAAATGAAGTTTATTGATCAAAATATTGAATATTACTGGGAACACGGAGTTACTGATCAAAATATTGAAACTTAACGGGAGCACGGAATTATTGATTAAAATATTAAATATTAACGGAAGCGGTTAATGATCAAAATTTTGAATAGTATCGAAAACATTAAGTTACTGATCCAAATTTTAAAAATTAACGGGAACAAATTTTGAATATTAACGGGAACACGAAGTTACTGATCAAAATAATAAATGTTGACGGGAACACGGAGTTATTGACAAAATATTGAATATTAACAGGAACACGAAGTTACTGATAAATTTTTGAATATTAACAGAAACATTAAGTTACTGATAAATTTTTTGAATATTAACGAAACGAATTTGGAATATTAACGGGAACACGAACTTATTGATCAAAATAATGAATATTAACGGGAACAAAGAGTTACTGATCAAAATAATAAATATTAACAAGAACATGAAGTTACTGATCAAAATATTGAAAATTAACGGGAAGAAATTTGAAATATTAACGGGAATACGAAGTTACTTATTAAAATAATGAATATTAACGGAAACATGAAGTAACTGGTCAAAGTATTTTTCTATTAATTATGTATTTTGAATGAATCATTGTTATAAATGGGGTTTGTAGTGGTTTCTCATTGGCCTACAAGAGAGCTGATAGTTTGAGATTGGGCTGAAAGTTTGTAGCTATAATTGAGCCAAAATAATTAATTTTCTCCTTAGCTAGCAAAAAATAATCGATTCTCCTTAACTGATGGTTTGAGATTGGGCTAATAGTTTGTAGTTTAATCAATTATATTAAATAGTTATCACTAATTGAATTATATAATTTGATTGAATATTTCTTCATTATAATTTGTGAATTTGCGATTTTAAAACTTTTCCTTCATTATAATTTGTCAAATAAAATATTACTATTTTTATAACTTTTTCAATTTTACCCAAAACTTAATCTTTTACTAATATCTTTTATTTTTCTCAATCACAATGCGCGAAAACGACGGGTACCCGTGCGTCGCACGGGTAAGACACTAGTTATAATAATGATGATAAATGACATTAAATTAAAATGAATAATAAAATTTTTTTTAAAAAAAATAACCTCACTTCTCATTTTATTCCCCCTCTAAATGATCATGTCATTGTATTTCCCCTCTCAATCTCATTATTTAGAAACATTAGAAAAAATAATTACGATTTTCATATTATAAAATTTAAAAATATATAATAAATTCTGAAATAGAAAAGAAAATTTTTAATAAAATTAATGTTAGTCAATTGTCAATGTTGTCTTCTTATCAATAGATCTACCATCTTAAAAAATAAAAGATGTGAAGAATATATTAAAACATAAAAAAGTGTTTTGTCATGAGCATCAAAAAGGGCAAAAAAAATCTATATTATCCAAAAAAAAATACAAAAGGTTACATATATGATATAAAAAGAATAGATATGAAATTAACATATTTAAAATAATAAATCTTATATACAAATTAACAATCATAATTTATATTTTCACAAATATTATCGATGTTGTTGTTTTAATGTCGTGTTCGTTTTTGTTTAAGTAGATTTATGACCTGAAAAAAAAATAAAAAAAAAGTGAAAAAAGTGTTAAGAAGCTGAAAAAGAGAAAACTTTTATTTTAAAGCTAGCACTTTTAATATATATTACCACCAAACAACATTTGTTATTTGTGTCTTATTTACAATGCACTAGTATATATTAGCAAATATTTTAGTTTAGTGATAACAAATTGTCTTTTATATACTAACTTTAAATTTTATTTAAAATGTTAAATATAGTTAAATATTTTAACTATTTAATATTAATAGTTAAAATCAAAATAATAATATAGTTAAATATTTTAAAATGAACTGGTATATATTATTTAATATATAATAATAATTGAAATATTTAAAATATATAAACTATTTAATATATAAACTATTAATGTTTTAACTATTAAATGTATAAACTACTGAATATATAAATTATTTAATATTTTAACTATTGATATTTTAAATAATTTAGAAGTTAACAGTTCTTTTTTATTAATTCTTATTTATTAATTAGCAGTAAATATATTAAATAATTACTTCTTATTATTATAATGAATATATTAAATAACTATTGAATTAGTATTTTGACTATTTAAATTTTTTTTTTGAGAAAGGAGGGTCAGAGGCCCAAAAGAAAAGAAACTAAGCTAAAACAATTCGGGGTTTAGAAACCCCGGCAATATCTTTCGCGATCACCTCTAACAACTCATGCAGACAATCTGTATAAACCTGGCTTCCTATATCATGAGTCAAACTTTTGTTAGCCATAATATCAGCGCTCTGATTGGCTTTACGGAACACATGAGAAATGGTGATATCCTTCATTGTCGATAGGTAATACCAAATTTGATTGTAGACGCTGTCATACCCCAAAATTTGCCTTCCATATTCCATCTACAATGATTCAAAATTCAAGATCCAGACCCAAAGATTACCCATTCAAAGTCCAGATGATCCAGAGGTCAATTACAATCAAAGCATGATTCAAACCTACGATCATTGGTCAAACATCAAGTATAGAGGTGCATAACCATCATTTGATCAAAGATTGATCATGATTCCATTAATAGAAACTCAGAGATGAACAAATACAAAAAGGTTCAAATTAGGGTTTCTTAGGAGAAAGTCAACCCAACTTTGACCGGGCATAACTTTCACATGGAACATAAAAAATGCCCCACTCAAAGCCTATTTTGAAGGAAATTGGATTCCCTACAACTTTGTCTCTCACAAGCCAGGGCTAGAAATGATTCATTTGAGAGATACAATGCAAAAGATTACAGGTCATTTTCAGGCATCCTTCAAAAGCAGTTTTTTGTCAGAGAGGATATGGTCAAGATAAAAGCTCCAAATGAAAAATATATTCCAAAGTGGCTTATAGAGGACCTCTTGAGGTTTCCAAAAAGTATTAGAACTCCCTCATAGCTTAAAAATTGAGTGAGATATGCTTGATCAAAGTTGGGTGATTTTGGAGGACCAAATGTGAAAAAAAGAAGGTTCAAATTGAGAAATTTTGCAAATGGGCCTATGGTTTTATGATACAAACTTGGTCCACAAGCCATTAGCATGCCCAAAATCATTTGCCACGAAAATTAGCATTATATTTGATTTAATATGATTTTTTATTTCATTTTAATGATTTAATTAAGATTAAAAATCAAATATTTTGTTAGGAAATATATTCTGCTGATTTCCAATCAATATTTATGACAAAATACAATATATTTTCGTGACTAATTGATTGGGAAAAGATTGATACAAAAATTGGCCAAAATAGAAAGTTTTCATTCAAGATTTAAGTCAATTTTACAAACTTTGCAAGATTGGATTTCAAGAGGCCTTGGGCTATAATTCTTAACCTAATTCACTCTTCTATAAGTAGTGAATGGAGGGCATAGGACTAGGGGACGCACAATTCTGATCAGAGGCATATCACAAGAACAAAAAATCTCACTCAAAACCAAGATTCGGATTTGAGGAATTGGAAACTCTCAAGAGCTTTTAAGGATTGCAAAAGGTTCCTCAAAGGTTTCTGAAGGTGTTGGGATTGTCACTCTGCTTCAGCACCCCCAGATTCCCCTCCGATTAGCCGAGGTATGTAGTTTCACAAACTTGATCGATTAGCATAATATACACGTGATCTTGATGTTTTGATCGTATGCTTGATTTTGTTTTGATGCTATAAACGTTTGTGCATAATTAATTTGGTTTCTGGGCGCGTTTCATGTGAATCACCATTAGAGGCCGTATGAAGCTTTTAGGGTTTTCAATTAGGGCTTTTCGTTAGGATTAAAATTGGATTGAATTGAATGCATGTTTGAATTCGTCTAGTCAGGACGAAACTTTTGGAACAGGTGCGAAATATTTTTTGTTATGCAGGGGCTAATCGCTATTATTCAGGTGGAAGTGCTACGAATGAATCTGTAGCAGATTCGTAGCTAATTGTTTCAGAAAATGGCAGGGTCTGTAGAGAAGATGATGTGTTGTCACATCCTGATTTGTTTGTTTGAAATTTCGCGCGCTGAATTTCTTTTAATTTTATGTTTTATATATAATTCAATGGGGTTGGATCTTAATCACATGCGTTGCGTGGTTGGGGTGGTAACGAATAGTTTGTGTGAGCGTGGGGGTGGGGGTTCGAATCCTCGCTCCCACATATTATTTTTCTGAATTTTCACCCTGAATCCTGTGTGTCTACACTTCTATAGCCTACCATACATCTTCAAATCTGAACCCTTGATTATCTACCTATCCAGATCCAACGCACCCTGAGCAATGCCTATACCATGTACTCCAATTGCAACCACACTGAATCCTAATCCTATTAACTTAAATAATTTTTATTATTTATTTTGTTTTAATTAAAATACCTTTTAATATATATTAATTGTATAATAATTATTTTTTATAAATAAATTATTATGTGATATTTATATTAAAATGTCAATTTATTGTTCGTGCCGATTAAATCGATTAATCGCTATGGGCAATAATAATTTTAATTAAAATTCTATTTAATTAAAATGCAATTCAATTATATTCGATTAAATGGTTGCAACTATCTTATTAGTTGTGATGATTAATCCTTTTTCTAACTTCAAATTTGTTATTCTTTTTAATCGAATCAATCGATTGCGAGGGGTAACAATGCAAATCAATTCATAATTATAAAAAATATCCTAATTCGTTATCAGTAATAATCAAATCAATTGATTAAAATTGGTAACGATACAACTTCAAATCTATCAACTATGGCGATTGAATCTATTGATCGTTGTGGTTAATAGTGCTAAATCAAAACCATGGTTGTACGCCCAAAACCTTCAAAACACACTAAACTACGATACTACGGATTTTCATCCTTTTCAATTAGGCCATTCAAAAAGCCTTCAAACCATTCAAATCAAATTCTAAGGCGTACAACCCTGTGCCCCGAACTACGTAGACTCTGATCCTCCATAAGGAGGTACGTAGGCACTTGGCAACAAGGCGAGTCCCCCTCTTCCAAACTCTAATCATGTTCAAATAATTAGCCTTTAACTCTATTTATTGTCTGTCATCTTTCTTTATCTTTTGCCACAAACCTTCATCTTTGCAATATTAACCTTTAGGAAAGGGTTTTGGGTGCCTAACACCTTCCCTTAACCCGAATATAGTATCTTACCCTGATCTCTTAACTGCGCGAGGTTTCCTATTCGCCTTGGTAGAATAGGTGGCGACTCTAAATTTAAATTTTAGGGCAGGTTGCTACAGCTGGCGACTCTGCTGGGGATAACTTAAATGGTGAATACTGTGCTCCTATAGGTTTTAGGTTTTGGCAGGGTTTAGGTTTGACAACTTTTTAGGGTTTGGCTAATTCGCCTTTTTTAGGGTTTGCAATTATTTTTTTTTGTTTTTTGTCTAAAAATATTTAATTGTTTATAATATGTTTATATTTAATTTTTTATGTTAATATATTTATATTTAATTGCCTAATTGTTATATTTTTATATACACTGCTGGCATTATGTAATGTTAAAACCCTAAGTGTGGGAGTTAACTTTGAGATCAATAGGGGAGTATGAATCGCCTACTAGTCTCATTGATAACTCCACTCGGAGTGGGTTGAGTATTCGGAAATGTCCAAAACGAGGCTTGACTTTGTTGAGGGCAGGACTGGATACTTGGCTGATCTCTCCGAGAACCTACCCCAAAAATTCGAACCTCATGGATAAAATGAGTTGTTCTAAAATCCGAAGAGACAAAAAGTCTCGGAGGTTACGAACGACCCCATGAGACCTTCTAGAACCCCCTATAAAAAGGTTGGCTCCCAAGAGCCGCTACGTCGAACCTATGAACTTATGTGATTATGTGCTATATGTATATATATATGTGTTGATCATTTTTTTTATTATTTCTTTTTCCATTCATCATACATTAGGGGCATTCTTGCATCATATTTTATTCAAAAAAAAAAAGGGAAAGAAAAAAAGATATCATACATATCATGCATGGCATACACATCATTTTCATGACATTAAGAGAAGATTCCTCTTCTATCTCAAGAACAAGGGACCATTGGGAAGGATAACCTAACATCCCGACCATATTATCCAACAAGATTTCAGCAGAAGAGATCAATGGATCAAAAGCAACAGGGTGGCCAACGCACCTGGAGGTCCAAGCCAAAACGATCATTCACTCCGTTGTACATGCCATTATCTCAAGCTTTGCAACGTCTGCTCAGCCAAAACTTGGTAACTCTGCTGCCTCCTTACTCAGCTCCAGCTAACCCCGCTCCTGGGTACAAGCATCATGCTAGGTGCGCTTATCATTCAGATAGTCCTGGTCATGATACAGAGGATTGTGGGCCGTTAAAGCACAAGATCCAAGATTTGATTGAAGAAGGGCTCGTTGAGTTCGAAGATCCTCACAAGTCTAATACCATAGGTGGCTAGAATGAGGATTTCTTAGATCATTAGTTTTGTTTTCATTCGCAACTTATTTCCGTTTGTTTAAACATCAGTCTTACGACATATGCTGTGTACGTTACAATAATCATTAATGCATTGCTTACGTTTGTCTTGATTTACTCCTAGTGTTCCCACTATATTTAAAACTGCGTTTTTACTCGGTCTTCTTATTTGTGATATTCAACTCTAGTTAAAAGTTTTACACCTTTAGAGGGAGAATGACGAAAACGATACCACAATTTCATACACTACGCTTTCGAACAGACCGTGTTGACGATGTACAGGCATTGTTTCAATTCCTAAATAACGGAGATATAAGGATGTTAATCCCTTGTCAACCCCTTTGAGCCTAAAGAAGTAGGAGTTTTCCTTCATATAAAATAAAACCCTTAATACATAACCTGGGGTAGGGTAGTTGCTCAGTTAACTTAATTATTCCAAGTTGTTCCTTTGAACATAATCACCGATGGTTCCCCGTCATCATTAAGTCTGGCAGTCAGTATCCGCAAAGAAAAAAGAGAAAGCAATGCAAGGGCCTGCTAAGTCAAAACCTATTAAGGAGACTTAGGCAAAATTGGGGCATCCCGCTGACTGTAGTTTTAAAATGAACAGTTCAGGCAAAAGTTAGGGATAACAAAGTCGAAAAGAGGTCACCACATATCCTCAACAAAAGGAAGATATTACAAAAAAGGAGAATGACTGCCTTTGCAGATAAACCTTTGGTTTTTGAACCATCATGGATGTCAACGTCATAATTCCCAAATTCTTTTGGAGACTAAATGCATAGTTAACTGAGCATAGGACTGGAGAACATCACGAAGATTGGGATGGGTACAAATAAACTTTGAGCCTCTATCTTTTGTTTCTTTAAACCGTGAACCAGGCCACGTTACAACCCTTAAAAGTCCTAACTGAAGCATGGTTAGTTCGAAAGCCTACCGTTACTAAAGGTATCCCGACTCCTTAAGGCCTACCATAACTCTTGAGTTGATATCACTTTCTTACAAAAAAAAAACTTCGTTTTATTCAAAAAAAAGGTTTTTAAACTTTCAAGACAAACATATGCATTCGCATCTTATGAATTTCATTACAAAGTACACTTGTCTATGTGGATTCAGATGTTTAAACATCAGGGAGAAGTTGCATGGGGCATGGCTAATGGCTAAAAATCCTACTGACTGACGAAGTAGCTAAAAGAAAAAACTCGTCAAAAGAAGAAACATCTCTTACACATGACTGGGATGGCTAACGTGTACACAGAACATAACTCGCCATTATACCATTTACATGGGGCAAATCTAATCAAGATCCATAGAATCTCTCTCAGACGCTGAATAGCCCATGGGGCAAGCCCATTACCTGGGGGCACGTTGCAAAGGTCACTCAGTAGCAGATGGTGTCAATGCCACTCCCACATCCTTTCCAGGAACCTGTATAGGATATTTCTCAATCTGTCAATATGGTCTTCTTTAAGACATGTTCAAATACTTTTTACCCTTTCTAGGAGCCTTTTTCAGACAGTCTTTTAAAGACCCACCTTCTTATCCTTTCTATTTTCAAACCCTTTCAGACAGTTTTCTCTAAGACATATTCATTTCCAAGAACCTTTTCTAGGTAGTCTTCTGTAAGACATCTCTTAACTTTTTCCAATTAGTCTTTTAAGACATATTCAAACTTCTCTTATGCTTCCAAGAACCTTATCAAACTTTGTTTAAAGTACAAAGTCTTCTATAAGACAGTCTCATACCCTTTTCTAGGTTAATCTTCTTCAAGATGTTTTTCCTAAGTTTTGTTTAAAACCCCACATTCCTTAAAACAGTCTTTGTCCTCTATAGGAATATTTTTGACCATCTACACAAACATGTCCCTTCGAGCTTTGTTTAAAGCGCAATCTTGTTTAAGACAATTTCCCATTCTTTCCAAGGACCTCTTCAGGTAGTCTTATAGAAGACATCATCTCATTCTGAGTACTCAGCAAATCACTGTCCGTCGGACGCGACCGAAACGCAGGACTCATTCTGAAAAGCATCTGCTTCACATTCAAATCAAAACTTACAATCAAGACTCCTATTGAATAGGGGCATATCTTTCAAGAATTCAAACACAAGGAGCATTGCTGCGTAACTGATCTTCCCACGCCTGTACTATTTACGTCCCGCAGTGTAGGATCGGCATACATGCATAATTCTCATTTATTTTGAGAATCTCATTACATGACACATGCATCATGACATTGCATACAACTAACGCTGCCTTTTCAGGTCACTTCATAATCAAAAGGATGTTATTATCCAATTACAGTTCAAATACGATCGTATCAACGATTCAATCTTAACAGATACAATTCCAATACCTCATTCCAAGTCTTTCTTCAAGGACAATCTAGAAGCAATCAAAGAATTTCTTACCTCTCCAGGTAGTCTTGTCCAAGACAATTATCCTAATCTTTCCAAGCAGTCTTGTTTAAGACATATTCTAACCTTTGTAGGTAGTTTTGTTTAAAATGCTTCGTATCCTTTATAGGAACCTTTCTAGGCAGTTTTGTTTAAAACGTTCCACGACCTTTATAGGAACCTTTCTAGGTAGTTTTGTTTAAAACGTCTTATGTCCTTTATAGGAACCTTTCTAGGTAGTTTTGTTTAAAACATTTCATGTCCTTTATAGGAACCTTTCTAGGTGGTTTTGTTTAAAACATATCGTTCCCTTTATAGGTAGTTTTGTTTAAAACATATCGTTCCCTTTATAGGAACCTCTCTAGGTAAGTCTTGTTTAAGATATCCCGTATCCTATCTAAGAGCCTTTCTAGGTGAATCTTGTGTAAGACGTATCACACCATTTCCAAAAAAAAAAACTGTTCTAGGTTAGTCTTGTTTAGGACATATCATTCCTTTCTAGGTAATCTTCTTAAAGACACGTATCCAATTCCTCCTTATCCTCTTCAGGAGCCTCTATAGGTCAGTCTTGTTTGAGACATATCCAAGTTAACCTTATAGTCTTATTTAAGGCGTGTCGTATCATTCCCAAGAACCTTTCTAGGTTAGTCTTGTTTAAGACGTACCATAACCTGTCTAGGTAGTCTAGTTGAGACATTTCATATCTTTTCTAAAAAAAAAAAAAACCTCTTCAGGTAGTCTTCTTCAAGACATTCTTCTTCATAGGACCTTTCTAGAAACCTCTTCAGGTAGTCTTATGTAAGACATTACTCCTTCTCTCCTCAAACACAATCAAATGATCAAGGTCAGAAAAGCATATGCTTTAGACAAGTATCCTGCCAGACAAATGGATGGCATCTATAAGCCCATCTCCCACAGAGCTCCTTCCCTACGCAAGCAAATTTCAGGGCATTTCAGTGTCCAATCATCTTCTACCTCTTCAGGTTCAAGAAGATTGGACAGGGGCAGCTGTCATACCCCAAAATTTGCCTTCCATATTCCATCTACAATGATTCAAAATTCAAGATCCAGTCCCAAAGATTACCCATTCAAAGTCCAGATGATCCAGAGGTCAATTACAATCAAAGCATGATTCAAACCTACGATCATTGGTCAAACATCAAGTATAGAGGTGCATAACCATCATTTGATCAAAGATTGATCATGATTCCATTAATAGAAACTCAGAGATGAACAAATACAAAAAGGTTCAAATTAGGGTTTCTTAGGAGAAAGTCAACCCAACTTTGACCGGGCATAACTTTCACATGGAACATCAAAAATGCCCCACTCAAAGCCTATTTTGAAGGAAATTGGATTCCCTACAACTTTGTCTCTCATAAGCCAGGGCTAGAAATGATTCATTTGAGAGATACAGTGCAAAAGATTACAGGTCATTTTCAGGCATCCTTCAAAAGCAGTTTTTTGTCAGAGAGGATATGGTCAAGATAAAAGCTCCAAATGAAAACCCCCAAAATTCACCTATCTTGGAGGACAAAACCCTCAGATTTTATTCACCAAAAACCCCACAAATCTTCACCCACTAGGAATCTTTAATTCCGTTCCATGGACGTTATCGAACTCGATCACTAACCCTCAACACAAGAATGATTAT
Source organism: Vicia villosa (assembly GCF_029867415.1). Taxonomy (NCBI): domain Eukaryota; kingdom Viridiplantae; phylum Streptophyta; class Magnoliopsida; order Fabales; family Fabaceae; genus Vicia; species Vicia villosa. The sequence goes on from NC_081180.1 coordinate 164,633,889, forward strand.
GTGTAATTGTGTTGGAGATGATGAAGAACGAAGATGAGAAGCCTTTGTGTATCTTTCAGTTGTTGGTGTTGAGAAGCAATAATGAACCTTTGACAATATATATGAGAGCTTATCTGTTGGAGCAAAGAAAACCAGAAATTTTGGCATTTTTGATCATTAGGTCGACCTCTTGTAGTGCTTAGGTCGACCTAACAGAGCTACATATCCTTTGAATGATATTTGTTCCCAGTTAGGTCGACCTGTTAAAGAAGTAGGTCGACCAGAATCCACTTCAGATGCGTTTTGGGGACCTTTCCTCAGTTTAGGTCGACCTAGTTGTTGTGTAGGTCGACCTAGCAGAATGACATGTAAATTTCTTCATTTTAGGTCGACCTGGGTTGGGAGTAGGTCGACCTGACTGCTATTTTTCTAAGATCCTCTTATTTTACTTGTGTTGAGTCGACCTATATGCATAGTAGGTCGACCTGCTCTGTCATGAGTGACCAATGCTTGCTTTTCTTTGAGTTCTTTTGCTTGTGCCTTGTTGCTTGTATGCTTGTTGAGTTTGCCATGAATCAAAAACATCTTTGTGAGTGTGGTCTTGTATTCACATACTCCCCCTTTTTGATGATGGCAAACCGGTAGTAGAAGCTTTGGCACTAAGTGGTAAAAGCTCCCCCGTACACTCAGCTGAGCTCCCCCGTACACTCAGCATCTATCTCCCCCTTTGACAACATCAAAAGAGATACAAGAAAATAGAAGAGGAGAGTAACGAGAGAAACATAGATAAAACGCTAGCATTCATAGTACAATAGATAAAAGGTAGATAGTTATAACATAGGAACCAAACATGTTTAAAGGTACACTTTAACATATATAATAATCCACGAGATTAACAAAAAAAAGGAAAGTACGACAACACATAGAAATTGAGCATAATGATAATGAGAAGAAATGCAATGATATGATGATATGATGGAGAATGCATCCTAACGCCTGCCCCTTCTTCCCCTTCCTCTTTGAAATGTATGAGGACGATCTTCTTCAACTTGTTACAACAGATCAAGCACAGAAAGATTGAGGGTATTGAAGCTTTGGCTTAGATTGGCATGACGGTTCAGTGCCGTTTCCTGAACCAGGCCATATAACGATTGATATTGGCGTTGTTGTTCGACATAGCGGTCTTGTTGAAGCTGTTGCATTTGTTGGAATTGGAGCTGCTGTGTGTCGAAGTGCTGTTGTTGTAGGAGTTGCATATTCTCTAACATGGAAATGATGTTGGTTTGATCTAGCGGGGGCGGAGCTGTGTATCCCCAAGGGATATCCTCTTGTTGTGGAGGAACATATCTCCAATTTGCATCTGTATCTTGTGCAACATCTTCCATGTGGTGATCATCATCATTTGCATTGTCTTGATCAAGTCCTTCTTCTTCATTACCTGCATTGTTTCCAAACTCCGTGGGATCATCATAATTGTAAATAACCTTCCCGGTTCCCTTTTGAATGAGATAGTAGGTTTTCCTAACTGGATTCCAATGGTATCCCATAAGGGTCAAGGTGGTTTGTGAGAATTCTTGAGATTGGTGTACGCTGATGTAGTGCAAGTGATCAAGCCTCAGGCCGAAATGGTTGACAATTGTTTGAATTATTGATCCATAACACAGGGCTGTAGTTTTCTGTTGGACCTCATGAAACTTAGCAGCTAGGAAGTAAGGCCAATGTATACGAGTTCTGTTTTACAGCAGATACATGAGCACAACTTCATTCCGTTCAATTCTTGAGTACCCTCCTGCTCTTGGTCGAATGATTCTTGAGATGACCCAATTTAGGAGCCTAGGATCTCGCTTCAGGTGACCGGATGTTATTGTTTCATTTGGTTTGTCAAAGACGGAAGGGTCTTTGAGGATAGATTTCATGTAGGCCACATGGTCATAGTTTCCCGGTACATCCCCGTCTTCCATACAGAATTCATCACCTACAATTTTGAGACCAAAGATGCTAATCCAAGCCCGTTTGTCAACAACATGCGACCTAGAGCCCATTTTGAATCGGAAATTACAACCATCCCCTTTTGTAAATCCTGCATAGAAAGCCCTGACGGTATTTTCACAGTACGGAGTATCACATTGCACTAAGGGATGAATATTTTGATGTTCAATCAAATCAGCGACATCGGGAATATGCATGTTTTTGACAAGATTTGGATCATAGGTATATTGCTTAACAATTTTTCGTTTCATCTGCCACTTCTCAAAATTTTCCCTACAATCAGGATGAACAAGAGCACTTACCGGTTGAGATGATGAACCAGAGGCAATTTCCTTTCCCTTTCTTGATTTTGGAGGCATGTTTGTTGAGTAGTAGAGTGAGAGAGATGATTTGTGACAGATTTTGTGCTTGAGGAATTAGGGTTGGCCGTACAAGTGATATGCAAATGAGCAAAAGAGGTAAAAGAGATGGTTGTGTATGAAAGGGTATGGGTCGGGTCGACCAACAGACCCACTTTTGGAAATTTTTGACGCAGTAGGTCGACCTAATGTAGAGCTTGGTCGACCTAACAGAAAAGCTGTTAAAAAAAATTTCAGTTTAGGTCGACCTAAAAGAAGGGTAGGTCGACGTAACTGGGCGTTTTAACAACATTTCTGAAATAAGACTTGTTTAGGTCGACTCAGAGACATATTAGGTCGACCTAAATCCCAAAAATTTTGAAAATGCTCTATATATGATGTGTTTATGCCTAGTTACTTAATGTATGTTTATAATATGATATGCTATGATTGATGATGAAGCACATACATGAGTACGAGAGATATATGAATGAAGTCACTATAAGCATGTTAATTGATAGTATATTATAATCATCAATAATATTTTTGGAAGAGAACAACAATCACGTTACCGCCTTCTCAATATGTAGGTGTCACCTTTTAGTGGAAGCCTTTAGTCAATGTGGAATGATGCCTGGCTTGATAATGAACTACCTTTACACTAAGAGAAATGTTAGCTTGAGAATGACCAATATATAGATATAAAGTAAAGGAATAACTTTAAGAGAAAACAAACGTAATTAGCCCAAATTAGAGATATCGAGTATCCCTAATTCCCTACGAATGTTGAAGTATTGCGCCGTTGCTAGAGGTTTGGTGAAGATGTCAGCTAGTTGCTTCTTGCTTTCTACATGTTCAAATATAACGTCTCCTTTCTCTACATGATCTCTTATGAAGTGATGCCTTATTTCAATATGCTTGGTTCGTGAGTGTAAGACAGGATTTTTACTCAAGTTTATGGCACTTGTGTTGTCGCACATGATAGGTATATGATCAAGCTTAATACCAAAGTCAAGAAGTTGTTGCTTGAGCCATAATATCTGCGCACAGCAGCTTCCGGCAGCTACATATTCTGCCTCAACAGTGGATAATGCAACCGATACTTGTTTCTTGCTATGCCAACTTATCAATGAATTTGAGAATAGATGACATGTTCCACTGGTGCTTTTTCTATCGGATTTGCAACCAGCAAAATCTGAGTCGGAGAATCCTACCAAATAGCACTCATTTCCCTTTGGATACCATAGGCCATATGTAGTAGTTCCACGTAAATATCGCAGAATTCTTTTGCCAGCTTTTAAGTGAGATTCTTTTGGACAAGATTGGTATCTTGCACACATACACACACTAAACATAATGTCTGGTCTTGAGGCAGTAAGATACAATAGTGAACCTATCATACCTCGGTACGATTTCACATCAACCTCTTTACCTTTCTCATCTTTGTCTAGGTTAGTATTTGTTGCCATAGGTGTGTCAATCTCCTTCGCTTCACTCATTCCAAATCTTTTGAGCAGCTCTGTACAGTATTTAGTTTGACTTACAAACGTTCCATGACTGAGTTGCTTGATTTGTAGGCCAAGGAAGAAATTTAGCTCATCCATGAGACTCATCTCAAATTCACTCTGCATAAGCTTAGAAAAATCTTTGACAAGTTTTGCATTAGTAGATCCAAATATAATATCATCTACATAAACTTGGACTAAGAGTACATCTTTATCTTTTCTTTTAATAAAGAGAGTGGTGTCAACTTTACCCCTAGAGTACCCTTGACTAAGAAGAAATTTGCTCAAACGTTCGTACCAAGCCCGAGGGGCTTGTTTAAGACCGTATAGAGCACGTTTCAGCTTATAAACATGAGTTGGGTACATGTAATTCTCAAAGCCGGGTGGCTGAGCAACATAGACTTATTCATTTATATAGCCATTTAGAAAGGCACTTTTAACATCCATTTGGAATAGTTTGAAGTCTTTAGAACACGCATAGGCAAGTAAGAGGCGAATAGCTTCGAGACGTGCTACAGGAGCGTATGTCTCTTCATAATCAATACCTTCCTCTTGATTGTAACCTTGGGCAACTAATCTAGCTTTGTTTCTAGTAATAACGCCATTTTCATCAAGTTTGTTACGAAAAACCCATCTAGTGCCTATTACTTGATGATCTCCCGGATGAGGGACTAAGTCCCAAACATCATTCCGTTTAAATTGGTTTAATTCTTCTTGCATGGCCATTAGCCAATGCTCATCAAGTAATGCGTCCTTAGCGTTTTTCGGCTCAACTTGTGAAACAAAAGCAAAATGATGACAGAAGTTACTTATCTTTGAGCGTGTTGTAACGCCCTTTGAGATGTCTCCTATTATGTTGTCAATTGGATGGTCTTTCACATTTGTCCAGGCCTTAGGAAGTTCTTCATTGTTTGAGATGCTTTCCTTTTCACTTTCATCATGAGACTCATCTTTCTCTTTCTCAGCATCTTTCTTTACAATATTTTCATTCTCGTCTTCCTTATCTTGGACAATGTCTTTAGTGGATGGACCTGCACCATTAAACAAAAGACCGTTCTCGACATATTTTGTATAAGATTCATCAAAAGACACGTGTACTGACTCTTCTACTATAAGTAATCTTTTATTATATACCCGATATGCTTTGCTAGATTGTGAGTAACCAAGGAAGATGCCCTCATCAGCTTTAGCATCGAATTTACCAAGATTGTCCTTACCATTGTTCAAGACAAAACACTTGAAACCGAATACATGGAGATGAGATACATTTGGTTTTCTACCTTTTAGTAATTCATAGGGAGTTTTGTTCAGTATAGGACACATTATTATCCTATTCAAGACATAACATGCGGTGCTAATCGCGTCAGCCCAGAAATACTTAGGTAGACTACCCTCATTCAGCATTGTTCTTGCCAACTCCTCTAGAACCCAATTTTTACGTTCAACTACACCGTTTTGTTGTGGTGTTCTAGGAGCTGAAAAGTTATGCTCAATTCCATGTTTATCACAGTATTTTTCAAAAAGATAGTTTTCAAACTCTCCACCGTGATCACTTCGAATTGCAACTATTTTGGTGCTCATTTTATTTTGACATAATCTTGCAAATTGTGTGAAAGCTGGAAAAGTTTGATCCTTACTAGGTAGAAAGATTGTCCAACAAAATCTAGAGTAATCATCGACAATGACAAAACCATAGATGTTTCCACCTATGCTTTTAGTCCTTGAAGGGCCAAAAAGATCCATGTGAAGTAGTTCAAGAGGGCGTGATGTTGAAACCACGTTCTTTGATTTAAAAGAGATTTTTGTTTGCTTTCCCTTTTGACAAGCATCACATAGATGATCTTTTGAAAACTTCATTTTAGGTAAGCCGATTACTAAATCTTTTGCGACAACTTTATTAAGTAAGTCAAAATTTATGTGGGCGAGACGTCTATGCCAAAGCCATGAGTCTTCGCCTAGAGCAACTAGACACTTGGTACTAGACTTAGATACCTCATCCAAGTTTAGCATATAGATGTTGTTTACTCTTAAGCCTTTAAACATAATATCTCTTTTCTTAGTATGTTCTATTGTGCAGCCAGAATTTGTAAACATTACTTTAAAATATTTGTCGCACAATTGACTTATACTTAAAAGATTATGCTTAAGGCCTTCTACTAGCAGTACATCAGTTATAGTTGTGGTGGAGGGGTTACCTACACTTCCTTTACCAATTATGGCTCCCCGATTGTTATCTCCATAGGTGACATACCCATTTTTCTTTGCGTGAAACTCAACGAAAAGAGATATGTCTCCCGTCATGTGTCTTGAACATCCGCTATCAAGGAACCACAACCTTTCGGCAATGTCAAGACACTTTTTCAGCTTTCTTTTTCTTGTGTTGATGAGCCATAAGGCATAAGTTTGTTGATTCTTCTTCATCGCTTGATGAGCTTTCACTAGATGAGTCACTTTCCCATGCTATGTAGGCTCTTTTAGATTTGTTATGACCTTTGCTTTGGTTCTTCTCTTTTTCCTTCTTAAGATATGGACAATCCGGTTTGTAGTGACCGACTCTCCCACAATTAAAGCAAGGGCCTTTGATTTTTCCTTTGTTTTTGTCATCTTGTTTGAACTTGTTTGATTGCCTTCTATAGTTGATCAAGCCTTTGTCAGAATGCTTTGCTCCATTTTTCTTTAGATATTTGTTGTATCTTCGCACAAACAGTCCCATTTCCTCATCATCGGAGTCTTTTTCATCACTTGTATCACTATCCTCTAGCTCTTGTCTTGAGGTCTTGGAACTTGAAGCCTTTAGAGCTATTGACTTCTTCTCTACCTCTTTCTCCATGTTCTTCTCTTTCTTTCCCCTTTTCTCATGCAGGTCAAGGCATTTAAGGTGTTGTTCATGTTCCTCTAGTTTGCCAAAGAGAGTGGTAATGTCTAAGGTGTTTAGATCATTTGCTTCCTTTATTGTTGTAACCTTGGGTTGCCATTCCCTGTTCAAACATCTTAAGATTTTGTTAGTAGCAACTGCATTGGAAACAGGTCTATCAAGAGAATTTAAACGATTTTTCAAGTGAACGAATCTCTTCTGCATGTTTTCGATGGATTCACCATCTTCCATGTGGAAGAGTTCAAATTCTTGAGTTAACGTATTGATTCTAGCTAGTTTGACATCATCCGTTCCCTCGTGGGTAACTTGCAATGTGTCCCACATAGCTTTAGCGGATCTACAATGGGAAACGCGATAGTATTCATCAACTCCTAGAGCTGAGATTAGAATGTTTCTCGCTTTCCAATCGTATCCATATCTCTTTTCATCTTCAGCATCCCAAGTATTTTCTGGTTTTGGAACAACCGCACCAGCTGCATTTGTCATGGTGATCTGAAAGGGACCATTGACAATAGCTGTCCAGATGTTCCTATCAATTGCATTGATGTGGACACACATACAATCCTTCCAATAGCCATAGTTTTCACCGTTGAAAACTGGAGCTCTATTGTGAGCCCCTTTAGGTCCGGAAGCCATCTTTCCAATAAGTGTTTCACGTAGCACGGAATAAACCAGAGCTCTTGATGCCACTTGTTAGACGCTGGCCTAAGGATCTAGAGGGGGGGTGAATATATCTCACAGAGTTTTTCGGAGTTAATTGAACTTTAAGCGAAAGCGGTTCTGAATCGACTCGCGTCTATTCCGAACCACTATTGAAACGATTGTATATGTGTTAAAACCACTAAACAGCTTGAGATAAACGATAAGAGAATGTCCTATAGAATCAATATGTCGCTCTAATGAAAATCGATTAACTTCTTATATGATGAACGATGTTTACAATGCAGTAATAGTGAAAGAAGCAAAAACACAAACACTTGGTGATAATGATCAAATTGATAGTAATTCAATGTGTGATGAATTGTGATATTTATACAAGTTCTTAATTCACAATTTTAACACTCGAATCGTTGATCAATTTGCAATTATGACCAAATATGAACAAAACTTAAATGAAAAGATAAAAGCGACAAGAACACGATATTTGTTCAGGCAGTTCGTCGATCGTCCTCGCTACGACTACGTCTGCCCCCAATTCCAAATTGAAATTGGGAAATCTTCCATTAATGTTGAAAGCAGTTTATACAAAGAAGATAACAAAGCGATAAACAATAAACCAAATTTGTCGATCCTTTGAATCTTCCTCACCCTTAATCTTGAGTCAGATTAAGGTCTTCCAAGAGCTTCACTTTGATCCCTTTCTGCAGTGTCTTGAATTGCTCGAACACTTGTTCTTCAATCTTCACACTCAGCTGGATCCTTGATGAAGCTTCTTGATAAAAACCCCCAAAATTCACCTATCTTGGAGGACAAAACCCTCAGATTTTATTCACCAAAAACCCCACAAATCTTCACCCACTAGGAATCTTTAATTCCGTTCCATGGACGTTATCGAACTCGATCACTAACCCTCAACACAAGAATGATTATGTGTAATTGTGTTGGAGATGATGAAGAACGAAGATGAGAAGCCTTTGTGTATCTTTCAGTTGTTGGTGTTGAGAAGCAATAATGAACCTTTGACAATATATATGAGAGCTTATCTGTTGGAGCAAAGAAAACCAGAAATTTTGGCATTTTTGATCAATTAGGTCGACCTCTTGTAGTGCTTAGGTCGACCTAACAGAGCTACATATCCTTTGAATGATATTTGTTCCCAGTTAGGTCGACCTGTTAAAGAAGTAGGTCGACCAGAATCCACTTCAGATGCGTTTTGGGGACCTTTCCTCAGTTTAGGTCGACCTAGTTGTTGTGTAGGTCGACCTAGCAGAATGACATGTAAATTTCTTCATTTTAGGTCGACCTGGGTTGGGAGTAGGTCGACCTGACTGCTATTTTTCTGAGATCCTCTTATTTTACTTGTGTTGAGTCGACCTATATGCATAGTAGGTCGACCTGCTCTGTCATGAGTGACCAATGTTTGCTTTTCTTTGAGTTCTTTTGCTTGTGCCTTGTTGCTTGTATGCTTGTTGAGTTTGCCATGAATCAAAAACATCTTTGTGAGTGTGGTCTTGTATTCACACCTTTACCTTAACATAATTGTTCTCAATGGCATTTGTAATACTCTTGTTGTCAGTCTGAATTCCTATCTTCGTAGAGCCCTTCATATGCGCGAATTTGATACCCTCTAGGATTTCCCATAATTCCGCAGTAAACAAGTTGCACACACCAATATTTTTGGAGAAGCCTCTAGAATTTAATATTTTAACTATTAATATTTTTATTTTAAATATTTTTACTATTTAATATTTTAACTATTAATATTTTAACTCTTAATATTTTCATTTTTAATATTTTTACTATTTAATATTTTAACTCTTAATATTTTCATTTTTAATATTTTTACTATTTAATATTTGAACTATTAAACTTATTATTATCTAGTTCATTAAATAATTGTTTTAATAAATATTTCAGTAATTTATTAAATAATTTAATTCTTTTCATATCACTAAATAGTATAATTAATGTGTAATTGAAATATTTTTATGTAATATATTTTATTATGCTTGAAATATTAGATAGTTGATATATTTAATAAATATCCATAAAGATTATTTAGTTTATTTAATAATGTATTTAAATATTTTAAAAATTTCTTGTAGATAAAACTCAATACAATAAATAATATGTTTATGTAATGTATACATTTCAAGTATTGCATCCATTTTAAGTATTGTAAATATTTTAAACATTACAATAAATTATATGTTTATATATATATATATATATATATATATATATATATATATATATATATATATATATATATATATATATATATATATATATATATATATATTGTAATTATTAAACAAAAAAATTGAAGTGGCTTAGTGGAGAGGTATTAAAGCTATGATCAAAAGCTCTTGAGTTCAAAATTTTATGGGACCATTTTTTGAAAATTTTCAAAAATATATCAACTACACTTTCCAGTCAGCAGCGCTGCCTTTAAAGACTAAACACTTCAAAAATATATCAACTATACTTCCCAGTCAACAGCGCTGCCTTTAGAGACTAAACGCTTCAAAAATATATCAACTACACTTCCCAGTAAGCAGCGCTGCCTTTAGAGACTAAACACAAAAACTCGCTAACTTACAGGGACCAGAGACTATTTAAGCCGAAAACTTTTATGTTAAAGCTAACAATCATACAATATAATAAAACAAGACTCGCTAACTTAGAGGGACCAGAGACTATTTAAGCCGAAAACTTTTATGTTAAAGCTAACAATCATACAATATAATCATACAATATAATAAAGCAAGATGAGTACTTTGGCAAGTTTGCCAAGTGTCAAATTTATAGAGTCTATGCTAATTTTTAAAATGCTACTAATAGAAATATTACTTTAAATATTTTTAAGTTTATTTTAATGTTTAATTAATTATTTCATTATTTATTTTTTATCATATTAATAATAATTGATTGATTCAGTTGGCCTTGGAAACAAACAAAAACAGTGCCATTTATATTCATTTTTATTTCTCGATACATAAACGAATCTTTTTTTGGGAAAACTGAACAAACCAAGTTCACTTGCCAAAGCTAATAAAACCTTCTCAGTTCCCAGAGTCTCTTCATTGACTAAACCCTTAAAATAAACTCTCCTTCCTCACACCCAGGTTTTTCACTTCCTATCACAACCCTTGCTATTTCGTGACTCTTTGGCTTCTCGCGTTGGTTACGTGTCATACCCCAATTTTTGACCTAAGATACCACCTCATATCATCTGCATATGCATCATTTGCATCTCTAACAAATTGCATAGCTTGTGTTTGCTACTTGTGACTCAGCAGGATTTAATCAGGAAATCACTCATCAATACAAGTAACAATCAATTAGGGTTTTGTTCTCCCTTCATTTCAAATGAATCATCTTCATCAACAATCAACATTTGGTCCTCAGAAATCCATCTCAACAGGCTCAGAGGCTCTGAATCAATCAGATTAGGGTTTTGACTGAAGATAGCATACTCCTGACTTTTGCTCAGAGATTGACATAATGACTTGGGACATGACCTCAAGACCCCAAGTGCATCATTTTGACTTAATCCATTGGCTCATAACATCTTCTGCACAAAGATTGATCAGACAAATCCTCAGATCAGGGTTTTGAACTATCAGGGACTGAAATCAGGGATCACATTTGGGAAACCCTAAAAACCCCCAGGAAGTCAATCAAAGGTTTCAATCATCCTCAAATAATCCCTATGACAATATCCAATGGAGATTACATCTCAATTCAAGATCCACAGTCATCAATTTCATCAGGTCGACAATTAGGGTTTTTGACCTAATTCACTGAACCACTGACTTTTTAATCAGGACATGGTGCTACAACTCAAATTATGATTCAATATCCTCAAATGCTTCAATATGATCCATTCATACTATTCATTTGATGAGGATAGCTTGTTTCATTTGAAATCTCCAGAAACGCGATTCGTCTGAAAAAGTCAACTCAACAAGATCACCATTGACTTTTGGGGAATTTTGGTCAACCATGACTTTTGAAGTTTTGAATCATCAATATATGATATATGAAGTCATTTGATCAAGAAAAATCAAGAAAATCAATCAAGAATCAAAAAGTCAAAGTTTGACTTTTCATACTTAGAAAAATTTCTAAGTGTTTTTCATGGTTTTTTCCAAACTTTGAAAGGGAATTTCTCAAAATTTCACCTACAAACTGAAAAAAACTTCCAACATGAAAGTTGTAGATTTTGATCCAATAAACAACTTTGACACATATAAATTTTTTCCATAAGATCAACCATTTAAGAGATATGGTGCTTCAAAGTTGGTACTTTTTGAAAACTTCACTTAAAATCTCATTTTCTTCAAAGTTCATGGATCTTTTTCACCCATTTCCTTAAAGGTCTTGAAGAAACTTTCAACTAAGGTTTTGAAGTGTGTAACATGAGCTTTCCAAAATGTCCAAGAGCATGAAAAAATATGGAGTGTAGCTATGGTTTTGAATTTTGACATTACTGACCATTTCACTTGAAATTTCAAGCCATTTTTGCAAAGTTATGAACCAATTTGCCAAACAATGCAAGTAATGATACATAGAGGCAATAATTGAATGATATTTTCTGATTTGAAGATCAGAATGGAAGAGGATAGGAAGCTTGGAATTTAACCATGGTTTAGTAACTTTAACCATTTGCATTTAATGTGAAAGATTCCATTTTATCTCTTAAGCCAAATCATCATTCTTGAAGCAACTTGCAAGAGCTCTTCATTCAGAATCCTTGGCCTATAAATAGAGGTTCAAATCATCTTCAAACTCACACCAAAACCTCACAATTATAGGTTTTCTCTCTTCTTTCTTGAATTGCAAGTTTCATAGTTTTCAAAGAGGTAGAAAACTCAACCTCCAAACCCTTTGAGTTATGGCCAAAGTGATGGTTCTAACATCTCATAAACATCAAATATGATGTGTTTGATCCACTCACACACCCCAAATCACCCTAAATCTCAGAATCACTCTTCAACCACCATGTTTGCATAAAATGAGCCTTAACATATCAATTCTCATACCAGGCCATATCTGTCCAATCTAACCATCCAAACACACTCCATATACTTCATATGAACTGTTCCAACCATTATCCATGATCTGAAACATCAAAATCAGCTAGCTTGATCCTCACTTGAACCATACTGCAGATCGAGTACCATGGATTGATCAAGAGGTTTTCAAATTGCTCCAGGCATCCAAACATGTTCCATAAGGTCCACTGAAGGTGTTCAGATCAAGAAACAACAACTGGAACTCTTCATTTGCAGAATTCGATTCTCAGTTTTGCCATTTTTAAGGTAAGTGCTCATGAACTTCAAACTCTATCATACATGCATCATAAATGAAAAACTAAGTTACCATCTTGTTTCTGCACCATCACTGAATAATAACCCTCAATCAATTGCATCATATCATGATCATACACGATTTCACATTGAATTTCAGTTTTAGGGTTCTTCGTGTTCATCACAAAATTGACCCCCTTAGAGTAAAAATAAATGAATTATAAGACCACCATCATGTTCCTCGTGAAAAACCGAGTGAGATAGACCCTTTGATTGATCAAAACAACTCAGTTTTCAGAAAATTCAAAATCAAGTTAGGGATGTGTTCTTGGCGCCATTTTTTGTTCAGAAATTCAAATGGTTCGTTTTAAAATATAATTAAATGGAAGCGTGTTATTTACAAGCTGCGCGCGCAGCTCAGTTGGCAAGTGTTTTGGTTGGTAACCTCCAGGTCGTGGGTTCAAACCCTTGTGAGACCAAACCCTCTTTTTTAACACTATTTTCTTTCATTTTCTTTTACAACTTCATTTAATTATTTAATACATCAAATTAACTTATTTTTTCTTCATTTTTTAAACACCTCTCATTTAATATATATATTTTGACAATATTAAAAAAAATCACAAAAAAATATTTATTTGATACATTTTTAATTGGTTTTAAAATGACTTGTTTTTAAGTAATTTTAATACTTTTAAATATTATTTTTCATTTGATTTTCAAATTTAATCACTTGTAAATATTTTTTGAAGCAAACCCTAATCATCTAAGTGTTAATTGAAGACAATCTTCTTGTTTATCTCGATTAAATTGATTTCTTTCAAAATTCAAATCGTTTTAAAAAACGAGCGATCCCGATTCCTTTTCAAAAACGGTAAACCATTTCTTTTTGATTTTCAAAGGAAACTATTGATTAAATCTTTTTAATTGATCAATTGATTTTAAAAACGATGTGGGGCCTCTCGAATATTAGAGAGTATAAGTCCCTTTCGTCTTTCTTTGTACAGTTTTTGTTTTAACAGAAAACTTTTTTCCAAATAAACTTCCAAACAGTTTTTTTAACAAACAAATCTTTCAACTCTTTTTTAAACCATCCACCATGTTTTATGAAAATAAAACATGGGCCTCTCGAATATTAGAGAGTATAAGTCCCTTTCCTTTTCTTTATACAGTTTTTCTTTGTACAGAAAACTCTTTCAAAACGAATCTTCAAACCGTTTTTTCAAACAACGCGTCTGTAAATAAACAGTCAACCATGTTTTGTAAATAAACCACGGGCCTCCACGTAGGTATAAGTCCCAAGCCCCTTTGTACATACCCACTCTAGTACATGAAATTAGGTATTTCATTGTACGCCTTTTGTACATAGCTCAATCTATTTGTTTTAACTTTAATAACAAACCAAAAATGAAGGTTTCTTTAAATCTTCCCAAAAATATACCATGGGCCTCCATGTAGGTATAAGTCCCAAGCCCTTTTGTGAATACCTGTTTACATAGTTTTGAATAAACTCAAATGGACCTCTCCCCGAGTATGAGTCCCGAGCCCTGTGTATACAAATGGATCATGCTTACAGGTATATTTCCTTCATAAACTCCATTATATACACACACTCTGTCATATATGTATAATTGTTCATATTTGTTCATGTACTTGTTCATGTTTGTTCGTACTTGTTCATATGTGTGTTTGTGTTATATATGCTTATTCAACTTAGTACAACACTAGGTTCCCCATAGCCTCCTATTGGGCTTCGTGCAAAGAATCTCCACTAGTTTAGGTTAGGACATAGAGTATGGTTTCTCGGTGAAATCGCTCTAAGAGCTCAAACCAACTATACCATGCCTCCCCTTGGGCTTTGTACAAACGAGTGACCCTCCCATAGCCTCCTCTTGGGCTTACAATGCAAGGACCCCGGATTGTCCCTCCCATAGCCTCCTCTTGGGCTTACAATGCAAGGACCCTCGGATAGCCTCCTCTTGGGCTTCGTACAAGGACCCACGGGCTTCTTATAAGCATCCCCAATATCCAAATCAAATACCCTAGGAGATTAGACATTTTTCATCTCTATACTAGGAGTATCTCTTATATATCATCACAAACAATCAATCAATCAAACTTTTTTTTGCCACAAGGCTGGCTAATCAATCAAATTTCTTTTTGCCACAAGGCTGGCTAATCAATCAAACTGTTTTACCACCGTACTGGATGATTAATCAAAGTTTTTGTCACAAGGCTGACTTCATTGAAACTTTTGCCACGAGGCTGGCTGATTAATTAAAACTTTTTGTCACAAGGCTGACTTCATTGAAAGTTTTTGCCACAAGGCTGGTTAAACAAAAACATCTTTATCATTCTAAGCACCCTAAGTGGCATGGCCCCGGGCTTATAATGAAAAGATTTTTAAACAAAATCAAACAGATGTATGTGATGATATAGATTAGATACATCTAGCATTTAGACGACATTTGTCTATTTTTCTTTGCTTCCACTAGCATAAGTGGGAACTACGATTGCTCTGACTTTCTCAACATCCCTTTGAGAATACGTAGGCACAAGGTCGATCCTTGGCGAGCAAAACAAAAAAAAAAAACCATTCAAACCTTAGCACCCGTAGACCCCGAGCTACAGATGCTCTGATTCCCTCTAGGGGATATGTATGCAGAGGATCGCGATGATCTTTGCGAGCATAATCAAACAAACACCTTAGGTCCCACCTCTTTCTCACAAGAACCTCCACCACAACAAGAATGGAATAAAACATAACAAAGAAACCTATAGAGTACTATAGATACGTTGGGTGCTAATACCTTCCCTTCGTATAACCAACCCTCTTACCCAAAGATCTCTCCCCCCACTTTTAGGTTATTGCAGCTTTTTTCCTTTTCCTCCTTTGGAAATAATAAAAAGTTTGGTCGGTACAAAAGAAAAATCATTTTTTTTTATGAGCACTCGAGCCCAAAGAAGGCATCAGGTGTCTCATCCACAAAAAAGAGGAAACAAAACGATTTTTCGCCCGCGACATTACGCTGCCAAAGCTTTTACATTCGAAGAACAACCATCTAAAGCGAACGAAGATGATGGTTTTGAGATCCCAAAGCTTGGGAATGTTGGAATTGTTGTCATCTAAGATAGGAATATTTCAAATGTGTACATAATTTGTTTCTCTTGATTTCATCTCCGTTAATCGTATTCTTTTGTTAACCATGGTGTTTTGATATCATTTATCTCAATGGCTTATTTCACTTTTCATCGTACTCCTTGCAAGTTAGGTATGTTTGTATCATCTTTTGTAATGGTGTGGTTTCGTTTTTACATATGCATCGTTTTTTGATTCATTTTTATTGTGTGTGATGCAGAGTATTTATGGTCTTCATTCATGAGAAATATTCATATTTCTTGAAGAAGTTGAAATAAGAAAATGCTCAGATCTTGAAACAATAAAGAGATTACATCAGGTATAAAAATGTATACTCTGCATTTTTAATGGTTCTGATAAAGTTTTTGAGGGACTTACACTAACTGCATCATGGTTGTGTGTGTCATATCATGGTGAAAATTGCTTAAATACTCATTTATAGGTATACTATTTTAGACATGTGACATGGTGATTATTACTCAATTGTTGAATCTCACAAAGGTTGTGCTAGAGCTTGATACAGAATCATTTTAGGCTGGCCTTAGGTATATTCTTTGTACTGATTAAATTTGAGTATCATCTAATTAAACATCCCTCAAATTTATGTAGTTTTCTTTTTTGCAATAATTTTGAAGACATTTTGATGTGAAGAATTTCATTGCTTCTTTGAGAAAATTTGGTTTGTGGAGAATTATTATCCATATTTTTACTTTTTGATTTGATCTTATACTAATAATGTTCTTCATTCAGAGAAAACTTCAACCAATTGCAATTTCTGTTCAACTAATAGTTTTGGAAAAAGGATTATTTAACTATATATTATGTTTATTATTGTAAGGATTATTCTTCTTGCAGGTTTGTGATTGTGATTATGTTCTATTTCTTTGAATGTTGGTTGATTCAGTAAGGAAATTTGAAGGCAAATATGGAATTGAGAAAGGTTCTGATATAACTTGCTCTGTGCTCTGAATTCCTTGCAAACTGTTACTGATTTTTGTGTATATTTGGCTCTCAACTTTGCTCAAAGTTCCTTCAATATGAAGAAAAAATTGAGACCTATTTCTCTGAATTTTGTGAAATAGTGGCTGCAATTGACAGGTAATGGTTTTGTGTATGTAATTATCAATTAGGTTCTTATTGGTGTTTGTAACCGTAGATGATAAATCTTTTAATTTCAGCAAGTTCCTATTTGTTTTATATATGACAATCATATACTTATGCCTTAATTAACTTAATAAAGAAAGCTGATAACTTTTTCTCTGTTCATTTGTCATCTTAATTGTAAATTTTTCATTCGCATGAACTTCAAGGTCTCTAATATTTGATATGTTACTATTTAATGTTGTTTTTTTATTCATTGTGAATTCATAACATTGTTACTAATGTAATTACTTTTGAATTGATATTTCCTAAAACCTATGATGAATTAGGCAGAATCTAATAATGTAATTACTGATGAGTTAGGCAGAAAAATTTTTTGGGCCAGAACTTGATGCGGGCTTCCGAGTCGAAAGTGGCGCTGGTATTATCAAGCTGGTGCGGTAAAAATCATTGTTTTGTGCCAAAATATTCACCTTGGGGGAGGAGTGTAGGGGCTTTTCAGTCGGTTGATATCAATTTTGGTCCAATAATATCAATTTTAATTCCTTAGATTATAGTGATAAAAAAATTCTGCACTATTAGGTAAATTTGAAATTGAATGGCTTATGTTCTGCACTATAAGAAATGTTAAATGTTATTATCATTGCAACTTTCATTTGAGTTTTCTAACTATATGTTTGCACATTGTTGCAATAACCACTTTTATATGTATCTGTCATTTTTTAAAAACGGATACAGGTAAAACGTGCAAAGCATTTAATAGTTTCTTCTTATGTTGGTTGTGTATTTTCTCAAATTTTGGAGCTAAACAAAAGATGCAGCAATTAAATTTTCAAGAAAATATCAGAAACAAACATGGAGGGAAAGTGTCAGATAATGACTTCATAGCTTTTAGCAAGTACTTCCAGCAAGAGATGCAAGGCGTGGTCTACTGTCATAGTATTTGGACTACTTCATTTTATAAATGATATCTCGGAAAAACGAGCCTCTTGAGATTGATTTTTCTAATGCCCGTTCTTTGTGAAAAGCCAATTTTATGGACTAGCATCTCTTTCATTATTTTTCTTAAATTTGTATTGATGCATGCAAGCAATTTTAATTCTTAAGACATAATACTTTGAATCTATTAAAAGTTAAAATTTCGGTATTAGTCTGGAATTATTAGAATTCCATTAGAAAGTTATTCATGAGGTCTGAATCTTGAATTTTAAACACGAGATCCTTTAGAAAGCTATTCACCTGTCATGACAGTATAGTATATATTTCTCAAAATAGGCCATGGGTTTTCAAAATTTATCATTGTGTTTCAATATTGTTACTCAATCATTAATAGTTGACAGGGTACAAATTTTTAATACACATCAAAATCAAATTAATTTATCAGTACTCTCCTATTTAAAAAGGTTTTACTCATTTTTTGTTAATCACATTAATTTCAATATTGTTAACTAATTACTATTATAACTATCATAATATGGTGTTTATTTGTCTATTTGTGTACTGTCATGACAGTGTATCAAACAATGTATTTTAAATAAACTATATAGCTATTATGATATGGTACCTTAATTCCATTTTATAAACTATAATTCTATTATGATAACTATACAGCTATTAACCCTACTACCTACACTTTTTTTTTAGTAAGGATCCACTCCATTTCCTAAAAAGAAATGAAGGGTCCATTACTATAGTTTTGTGTGTATATTACATGTATTTCTGAGACATGTAACACATATTTACTATTTATTTACTTTTATGCATACAAAATTATAGTAATGGACCCTCCATTTTTTTTAGAAAATGGAGTGAATCTCTACTTTTTTTTTAGTATGTCTATTATTTATAATATGCAATTGGTAGCTAGAGTTTATAACAAGGAATGAGGAAAAACAACAACAGCTAACCATGCTACCTATTCTCAATTTTAGACCACAATTATATTTTATTATAATTTTACATTACAACAATTACATTTACCCGAATATATTTAGACATTTTAAGATGATTTTTTTAAAATGACATTTACCTACTCTCAATTAATAATGCATCGACCTTATATTTAGACCTTTTTTATTTGAAAAGAAAATATTTTATTAAATAAAAAAAAAACTCTAAGTACAAAGCAATCCCAATCGAATTTAGACATTTTTAAGATGACAAAAAATATACATAAGTTAGCATCACATATAAATTAAATATTTTATCTCTTCATTTTTTTTCAAAAGGTTTGTTGGTAATTCAATTTAATGTTTAAGGGAGAAAAAAACTAATTACATTTATATAATATATATTTAATCAATTCACTCTATTTATTATTACCAAAAATAATAATTAATCTATTTCTTAATTTTAATATAATTATAAATTTAATTTATTAAATTGCATAATATTCAATAACTTGTGCAGATAACTTATTTTTTTTTCATTTTACTGGTCACTATCAACGTAATACCTATTTATTTTAATCAACAATTCTTTTTATTTAAGACACAAAATCTTTATTTCTAGGGAAACAATGAGTGTGATATTTATAAATTTTACTAATTCCTGTTAATTTTCTCATTGAAACTCACTATTTCCACGGTCACTATGTAAATATTTATAATTATTAGACATATTGAATTTATCATTTAGTTAATTTGCTACATATTTATTTTTAAATATTTGTAGTTATTAGTGATTTTATAATAATAATTATATATCAGCAACAATCAACTCTTATCGAATGATCTAAGATACAAATAAACTTACACCCGTGTGGACGCACGAGTCTTCTACTAAATATTGTTTTATATTTAGTTTTCGTCTTCGTGTAGATCTACAACATGAAAAGAAAAAAAAGAATGTTAAAGATCTAAAACATTGATAAAGATATAGAGATAAGATATAAATGAATGAAAGAATGAAGAAGAAAATAATAGGAAAGAATGTGAAAGATACAGTAAGTAAAGAGAGATAAGAGAAAAAGAAAAGTGGATGGAGGAAAAGAGAGAGCGTAAGAAAAAAGAAAGAGAGATAGGGAGTTTAAAAATGTGAGTAATAATCCATATATTAAAGGGTTAATAGTAGTTTACCCCCTTGTAATATGAGCGTGTTTCGGTTTACTCCCCACCGTTGGCAAAGGCAGGTTTTGGCAACGGTTTTTTTGAAAAAACCGTTGCCAAAAGGTAGGGAGGGGGGAAAAGCAAAATTCGCTAACATTACAGGGGGTGAATTACTATTAACCCTATATTAAATGCTGAGCACGGAAAATGAAACAGGTTTACATTGAAAAAAATTATGCAATAAATTGTCGTACAAAAAATAATTAGTAGGGATAACATTTTGTAGTACCTGATTTATCCCTCAATAAGAGGTCATTGACCAATCAGAGAAAGGGACATAATTGTATTAACCATAACATCTTGTGTTCTTATATGGTGATATTGTAGAAGATGAAAATATTTACATGCAAAATATTTTGATTATGTACTTGTTGTGAGAGTACAATAATACATAAGATAAGTCAAGCAATAAGATCTTTAAGTCCAAAGTAGCATCTATTGCCTAGTTGTTAGATAGTGTTAAATTGATGTCGTTTATGTGGCTAAAGGCTAAATCCGTTAATTTTATTTCTGGATCACATGTGTGGTGGAAAAATCCTTTGGTTTGTTTGGGCTTAGGGTGAGTTTTTCATACCTGATCTTTTGATCGTGTTTTAATCTTTTGCGTCCTCTATGGTACATCTTGTGCTGTAGGGCCGTTTTAGTTATAATCCATTTTGGTTTCTTCAAAAAAAAAAGATAAGTCAAGCAAACGTCTTTTAGTATGTGATATGTAAAAAATAATCAGATCTAACCTTTAAGGTAAGTGTATATAACCATTTGTTACCTACTAAAATGCAGAAAGTTTTGAGACTACATTCTCAATTTTAACTCACAAGACCATACTCCATCAAGGAGCTTGGTGGATGATTCATCATTAAGGATATAGCAAGACATGGCGAGATGACCTAAATGCCAAAACATGCGTGCATATTGTTAAGCTCATTTAAGTCTTCTTCGAACATCTTAGGTGGTTATAAGTGAGTGGAAATAGGTTGTTGATCGTACGTGGGTTTGGGCCATATTAGAGATATGGCTCACATAATCAATTTCTTCTCCAAAGCTAGTTGTAACTATTTACTTATGCAATCTTTATTTCTTCTCCAAACTCAATTTACCAAGCACTCTACGAAGGCCTTTAATAAGTATTTCCTTCTCTTTCTATAATCTTTTTGCCATTGTCTTTAGATAATGTTGTGAGTTAGGGAGTGTAACGTGAATGGTAATGTGGTTGAGCCTGAGACTTATGAAGAGAGATAAGAATAATCGTTTTATTGTATAGAAAGTTTGAAGGCCCGCTCCTGGCTCGTTTCTAAGGGAACATCGGGGACCCCCTCACCTGCACGATACCTCTTCCTCGACCCCACATCAGATCCAGGAGCTTCGTGGTCAACGTTAATGACCGCAGAAGAAAACCATATGCCATCGGCTGCCGGGGAAGCCTGAGGTCCAAATCGGGTCGGCTTTTTTTTGCTCTTTACCTCTTAGCATCGCGTGCCAACTTGGTGAGCTTCTCATTGGCACTCGGCATGGCACCTGCAAATAAAACAACTAGTCAGTATTGGACAAATCATAAAGACCAAGCAAAAGAACGCATTTAAAAAGCAACCTAACAGGGCCTCGGCCTCCTCAACCGTCTTGCACAACAGGACGACCTTGGTATTTATGGTGCGAGCTTCCCAAACAAACTTGCCCTTCTCGTCAACCACCGGCTCCCCCGTCCTCGTCACCCATTGGGCCAGGCTGGAGTTTCCATGTAACACCCGTATATTTTAATTTTTAATTTAAATGGAAATTTAATTAATAATTAGAATTATTGGTGGTTTGTGGGATATTAATTGGGAAAGGATGGTTATGGTGTTGGGCCATGTGTGATGTTAAGGAATGAGGGGGTGTTATGTTAGTAAAGGCCCTATTCTAATTAAAAGGTTATTTTATAAAATAATAAGGAATTGAGAATAAGAGAAAGGGATGTGAAAAGAGTTTGGAACACGAAGAACGTGAAAGAGGAGCAATGGAGGGAGAGACCAATCAAGAACTCTTGGCTAAGGTAAGGGGGACTCTTCCGGTTAGTTTCTATTATGTGATTATGGGTAATGGGATGGATTAACGTATGATTCGATTCGATTGGGTATATTGGGATTTGACATTGTTAGGTATGTTATGATTTGGGATAATTGATGAATTTGTATAGATTGTTGGTTATTGATGTGTTGTGTTGATGTATAATGATGTGTGATGAGAAATTCGATGATTATATGCCTGTATGCGATGTCTGGAATCGTTTTTGGGTGAAAAGGATGTGAAATCGCAGAGTCTGAACGCAGACCCGTAATTCTGCAAAATCGCCAGGTCGCGCCGCGAACCTCTGTTTGCGCCGCGAACCGTTGGGCAGAAAACCAGGAAGTTGTGATACGCTCAGGTCGCGCCGCGTCCATGTGTTGGCGCCGCGAAGGCGTAACTTTTTCTCGTTCCGCGCCGCGAACCCGGTTGGCGCCGCGTGCTGTAGCGATAATTGTTTTCTTTGAAAAATGTAAAAATGTGTAACTTTCAAACCGTAAGTCCGTTTTAGACGCCGTTTTGGACGTTGTTCCTTAAATTGAATGTTCTACCATATAAAATAAATATAACAACAATAACTTGATTTTATTTTGAAAAGTATCGTTTTCTTCAAATCTGGTTTACTCTTGTTTTGCATAAATGAGGAGGTGCAATGGTTTGTTGTTTGCATAATTGAATATGTGCAATGATGGGTGTTGTTATAATATGATTGCTCCTGCTTGTTATGCAAAATGGATGTTGTTCATGGTAAATATGGTTATCATGTGTTTTGATGAATGATGATGTAAATGCTCTGTTATTGTTGGGTTGATTTGTTGTACTTGGTACACGATTGTGAGGGGTGCTATTGTTGTTGCACTGTGTGGTGAATGTTTTATCTGTTATGATGTCGTGGTTGTAACTGGTAATTGATATACATATATTGTTGATGTAAAATATGTATTTATTTGTAGTTGAGAAATAGCATAACTGTGTGTGGCTATTGATTATCGTGGTGGTTAATGATTATGACATTTGGTTGTTTAATGTTGATGGTGAGCATGTTATGTTATGGTTGATACATGCATTTCATAATCATGTTGTGGGCTGTATCCCTTATGGTGGTGGGACAGCGGTAGCTAATTCCCATTGTGTGGAATTGGTGAGAGAAGTAGCCGAATCTTTATGGTGGTGGATCGGTGAGATGGGTTATCCCATGTTTGGTACCACATGCATATAGTTGCATTTGCATTAGGTTGTTGTGTATAATTATAACATGAATGGAAGATTGTCCAATGTTATAATATTTGATGATGGTGTAATTGTTATGGTGTTGTCTTTTGGTGATGTATTCTATTATTGTGTGAATTGATGAATAATAGTTGTGAATCTGAATATATGACAAATTGGGTGAATGATATATTATGATGTTTTGTTGCTTATGAATGCATAACATTGATTAATTGAGAATGAGACTCACCCTTACTTGTTGAGAATTTTCAGATTAAGGAGTAGTGGCATTAGTGCTCGGTGAGGATGACTCGTAGAGTTTATCCGTTGTTTTGGGTCGTGTCGGTCATGCTCTGATCTTGTAACACTGGGGGACGATAGTTATAGAGATTTAGGAGAATCCTCTATTTTATTTGGTGTTGGATTATGGTTCCAATTGGTTATGTTGATGATGTTCCTTATTCCGCTGTGATAAACATAATTGTGTCTGTGGTAAATCGTTTCTTAATAAAGCATGACTTGACCATGATTGGTTTATTTATTTTAAATAATTGTGGCACCCTTGTGTTTATGTTTTACTCTGAAATATTTATTTAATTTGCCGCGGGGTTTAGAAGGGTGTTACAATAGTGGTATCAGAGCATAGTCGGTCATGTGACCAGAGTCTTGTTGTTAATTTTTCCCTTCGGTATGCGACATGTGTGTGAAACACTGTCGGTACTCAGTGTGCTCTAACTGTTTTCCTGCAGAATTGGGATTGAAACTAGTGGGGGAGAAGCTATGCTTCTCGGATATGTCTCAAATGCAAGATGTTAGCGTGATGCGGAGAGCAGCAGTTCGAGAGTGGGGAGTTATTGTTTTCTGAAGTGAAGGTGACATGGGCTGTAGACTGCGGTTGTTATTTCAGTTGGAGTGCCTCGGAGTAGATGGTAGTTATTTCTGGAAAATGGAATTTTGAAGTTGTGATGCTTCAAGTGCTACTGATGGATTGTGATGTTGTCGTGTGGGTAGCCCTATGTGAAAGGTCGCTGTTGAAGCGGTGATTAAAGGAAGTATTGTTGCAAACCTTGCCGTAGGATTACTAGTAAGTAATTGAGATGATGGTAGAGGTTATCGAGGTTGTTGAGAACGTTTTGACGTGCGAGTAATGTGAAGAGACGAGTATGATCTCAAGGATAAGAAGGTTGATGATGGCGTACATGAATTTAGTTTCGTGATGTTGCAGAAGACGAAATTTGGCAATGGGATATGTTGCTCAAGTTATAAGAATGTTTGGAAGTGAAGAGACATGATAAGGAGCTGTTTAGAATGTGATTGATTTGAAGATGATGAGTTTTAGAGCGGGATTTCCGTAAGAAAAACGCAGGACAGTTGTTGAATCGTTATGAAACTTCGAAAATTCATAACTGGAGTTCTGGACATCCGATTTGAGTTCCGTTTGAAGCGTCGGAAAGCTAACGAGATGAACTTTGTTATAAAAATAGTTGCAGCAGCTGTAACATAATTAATTGTGAAAGGATGACATTGGAAAGAGGTGAAGTTACGGTTACTCTTGTTCTTATAACTAGACTTGTTTATTGGTACTGCACGGGATGTCAGTGTCAGTGTTGAACGGATTGAAGAAATAATTAGAAGGTTTTTGAGAAGTATTTTTAAGAATTGGATGTACCATTTGAAGAGTTTTGGGAATACCGTATAGAGCGTCGCTGCATGATGTCGATGTTGCATTTCAGATAACGATGGAAAATTCATATCTTGGGTTCCGAGTGTCAGATTGACGTGTTGTTTGAACCTACGAAGAGGAGAGATTATGTTCTACCTTATGGGAGAGTTATAAATACAATATATTGATCCTATAAGGAGATATTGTGAAGTTGGTTAAGGAAGTGTGAAACTTGTTGAATAGGAATGCCTACTATCGTGATTGTTTGAAACAAAATTGAGTGGAATATGTTGTTGATGAGATGTTCGGTAATAAATATGGTTTGAGGTCCGATGGATTTTAGTGGGAAGTGAATTAGTAGAAAAGATGGAATAAACTTTAGAACTCTTGGAGTCGTATTTGTGATGGCAAAGTGACGATAGGTATAAAAGAAGAATCGTCGAAAATTTCTGACACCTATTGATGTGAAGAAGGCTTCGTTGAGATTCCGAGTGGAATGATATTGGACGTGAAGGATGTCATGTAATTTGGATTAAAACCACGAGTTATGAATGTTGTCTTGGTCGTGCAGGTTAATTGTATGGTTCAAGATTCGAAGTGTTTAGTGATCATATGAGTTGAAGTACCTCTTTGACCAGAAAGGGCTTAATATGAGGCAGCAGAGATGATTAGAGTATTTTTTCTAGGATTATGATTTTGGTTTGAATTACCATCCTAGTAAGGAAAATGTTGAGCTATTGTGTTGCGTAGGAAGTCTTTAAATATGTCGGTGCTAATGATGAATGAGTTGGATTTAATTGGACAATTTAGAGACTTGAGTT
The DNA here is from genome assembly GCF_029867415.1 of Vicia villosa. Classification (NCBI taxonomy): domain Eukaryota; kingdom Viridiplantae; phylum Streptophyta; class Magnoliopsida; order Fabales; family Fabaceae; genus Vicia; species Vicia villosa. The sequence goes on from NC_081180.1 coordinate 164,659,630, forward strand.
GGTATGTGAAGGTGATCCTAATAGTGTTAGTTTGGGTATACTAAGGCTAACTAGTGGTATTCTTGACGAGATTAGAGAAGGTCAGAAAGACGATGTTTAGTTGATCGATAGGTTGACTTTGAATTACCAAGGTAAAGGCGGTGAATTCAGAATCGACGGGAATAATATAAGGAGGTTGAGAGATTGGATTTGCGTTTCTGATGTTTTGAGCTTCGGAAGAATATTCTAGAAGAAGGACACCGTAGTGGATTATTGAACTACGACGATGTTAATGAGTTTGGGTGCAAACTCGGAAAGGACACTGTTATGTAGTAACGACAGTTTATGCTTAAATATGGATGACGACTATCTATTGACAAATTGAGGACTTGATCACCCTTAATCTCTTGTTGATAGTAGACGGAATCTTATAAATGAGATGAACTTGTTTTGTTACCTTAATGGTATAAGATGTGATGAATGCGAAGCCGTGGGAATAATCACTCACTAGGTTGTGTGAATTTATGAAGAGGTGGATATGAAAGAGTGCAACATGATGGACAAATGACTTAAGACGGGTAAATCAGAGTCGCACAGCGAAAGTGTGATGTGGAGTAGTGTTATGAGTACTACTCGTGGGAGGTGAGGAATTAATATGTCAGGAGCTTACATAGAGAATATGTGTTAATCTATATGTTGGATTTAGAATCCAGTGGAGGTAAGGATGTCGTGTCGAAGAATTATAACTCTTTTGAATAATTGTCGAGATGATGAATATGTTATTACGGTTGTACGTAGTTAACGAGTATGTATTCGGCGAAATTAAAACGAAGAGTTGATGCTATATGATGTTGTAATAATTTTGCGTTGTTATTGAGGTGGTGTTGTAGATTCCAGATATAATAAGGAATTATACTCTAAGAAGGATGAGGTTGATTTAATTCTTAGAGGAGTAAGGATTGCTGAGTCGTGAATTGGTACCATGGATAACGAAGAATGATTCTTGGACAAATGAGTAAAGAGAGTCGGAATCGGGTAAAACTCATAAATCTATTTGGTAATGATGGTTGTAATGAGTAATCAGAATAGTGCAGCAAAAGCGGAATGTAACGTGTTGGATAATTGATGGTGTGACTTAAGAGGAGTCAGATAATTGGAATTCAATAGTATGGGAATATGAGTATTGAGTTTCTTGAAGGAAGCAGTTGGTGAAAAGTGTAAGTATTATTTTATCGCTCAGATGAAATAGTGAGTCTAAGGTTGGTATGTTTAGTAGATGGAATGCATTGTTGCAGTGTCGATAAGGTGTGATCATACCACAGGTTGTGTAATTATATTATTCAGTTATTGGATGCATAGTATGGGTTGTATCTCAATGGTACATTGTTGTCAATCTTTTAGAGATGTAATGAGTGGTACACCTTTGAGGAGTTAGATGCGACGTAAGAGCTGAGAGTGAAAGCGTGAGATGTGCTTTCTGTTGGTTATACAAGATGAATTTGAGGATTGAAGACCAAAAGTTGAAGTAACTGTGCGGTAAAGAGATGGCGTTGGTCAGAGTGGCTTAGGGAGGACCTATCACGTGGTAATGTTAATTAGGAGCTGAAGAGTCAGGTGAAGGACTCTTGTAAGAGCTGGCTACTTGAGGTATGTTTTCGAGGACGAAAACTCTTTTAGTGGGGGAGAGTTGTAACACCCGTATATTTTAATTTTTAATTTAAATGGAAATTTAATTAATAATTAGAATTATTGGTGGTTTGTGGGATATTAATTGGGAAAGGATGGTTATGGTGTTGGGCCATGTGTGATGTTAAGGAATGAGGGGGTGTTATGTTAGTAAAGGCCCTATTCTAATTAAAAGGTTATTTTATAAAATAATAAGGAATTGAGAATAAGAGAAAGGGATGTGAAAAGAGTTTGGAACACGAAGAACGTGAAAGAGGAGCAATGGAGGGAGAGACCAATCAAGAACTCTTGGCTAAGGTAAGGGGGGACTCTTCCGGTTAGTTTCTATTATGTGATTATGGGTAATGGGATGGATTAATGTATGATTCGATTGGGTATATTGGGATTTGACATTGTTAGGTATTTTATGATTTGGGATAATTGATGGATTTGTATAGATTGTTGGTTATTGATGTGTTGTGTTGATGTATAATGATGTGTGATGAGAAATTCGATGATTATATGCCTGTATGCGATGTCTGGAATCGTTTTTGGGTGAAAAGGATGTGAAATCGCAGAGTCTGAACGCAGACCCGTAATTCTGCAAAATCGCCAGGTCGCGCCGCGAACCTCTGTTTGCACCGCGAACCGTTGGGCAGAAAACCAGGAAGTTGTGATACGCTCAGGTCACGCCGCGTCCATGTGTTGGCGCCGTGAAGGCGTAACTTTTTCTCGTTCCGCGCCGCGAACCCGGTTGGCGCCGCGTGCTGTAGCGATAATTGTTTTCTTTGAAAAATGTAAAAATGTGTAACTTTCAAACCGTAAGTCCGTTTTAGACGCCGTTTTGGACGTTGTTCCTTAAATTGAATCTTCTACCATATAAAATAAATATAACAACAATAACTTGATTTTATTTTGAAAAGTATCGTTTTCTTCAAATCTGGTTTACTCTTGTTTTGCATAAATGAGGAGGTGCAATGGTTTGTTGTTTGCATAATTGAATATGTGCAATGATGGGTGTTGTTATAATATGATTGCTCCTGCTTGTTATGCAAAATGGATGTTGTTCATGGTAAATATGGTTATCATGTGTTTTGATGAATGATGATGTAAATGCTCTGTTATTGTTGGGTTGATTTGTTGTACTTGGTACACGATTGTGAGGGGTGCTATTGTTGTTGCACTGTGTGGTGAATGTTTTATCTGTTATGATGTCGTGGTTGTAACTGGTAATTGATATACATATATTGTTGATGTAAAATATGTATTTATTTGTAGTTGAGAAATAGCATAACTGTGTGTGGCTATTGATTATCGTGGTGGTTAATGATTATGACATTTGGTTGTTTAATGTTGATGGTGAGCATGTTATGTTATGGTTGATACATGCATTTCATAATCATGTTGTGGGCTGTATCCCTTATGGTGGTGGGACAGCGGTAGCTAATTCCCATTGTGTGGAATTGGTGAGAGAAGTAGCCGAATCTTTATGGTGGTGGATCGGTGAGATGGGTTATCCCATGTTTGGTACCACATGCATATAGTTGCATTTGCATTAGGTTGTTGTGTATAATTATAACATGAATGGAAGATTGTCCAATGTTATAATATTTGATGATGGTGTAATTGTTATGGTGTTGTCTTTTGGTGATGTATTCTATTATTGTGTGAATTGATGAATAATAGTTGTGAATCTGAATATATGACAAATTGGGTGAATGATATATTATGATGTTTTGTTGCTTATGAATGCATAACATTGATTAATTGAGAATGAGACTCGCCCTTACTTGTTGACAATTTTCAGATTAAGGAGTAGCGGCATTAGTGCTCGGTGAGGATGACTCGTAGAGTTTATCCGTTGTTTTGGGACGTGTCGGTCATACTCTGATCTTGTAACACTGGGGGACGATAGTTATAGAGATTTAGGAGAATCCTCTATTTTATTTGGTGTTGGGTTATGGTTCCAATTGGTTATGTTGATGATGTTCCTTATTCCGCTGTGATAAACATAATTGTTGTAAGTATAAGATTGCGCCTAAGAGGGGGGGTGAATTAGGTTTTCAAAAATTTAATCGGTCTTATGAGAATACTTGTACTTATTTTTGGTTAAGTGTTTGAAGGTTTTTGTAAGGTTCTTTTCTTTTCTTTGGTAATGGTGATGAATGCAATAAAGTGCGGAAAAGTAAAGAATGCAACGATATATACTGGTTCCCCTCACAATCCGAGAGTACTCCAGTCCCCTTTCAAACACGAAAGAGATTTCACTATAGTTAGAATTATTGTACAAGCCTATGCCTACTATCTAACCTATAGGGTGATCAAAGGTTCTTAACACTTTTAAGATCAATCAACACTAATGTGAATGAAGAACAATCCTCTTCAAACACACCACTTACTTCCAACAATCCTGGATAGTAAGGAGATAATTTTCTTTGAATTTTTACAAGAGATTTAGATGAAGTTTGTATAGCACTATCAATCTTGGATTGATCTTCTTCTTCAAATAAACAATTCTCAAAATGAATATAAGTGTTCACAATAATGTATGCATGAAACTTTAAATGAATTCTCTATGAAAATGTGTGTAGAAAGTTTCATATAAAAATTCTGGTTTTTGGACACTTGAAAATAATGAAATTTATGAGTATGAATTGTTAATGAAGAAGGTGAATAATGATTTTGAAATATGTAGTATTTATAATGTGTCAAACACCTCTTTGAATGGTTATTTTTCCATGAAACAATGCAATGATCAAGTGGTAAGAAAATGGATTCGTTTGAATAAGATCATGCAATGAAAAAACACACTGGTTCAGTAGGAACCGGTTCCTGCCTGGGACAACCCGGTTCCTGCTGAACGTTACAGCAGAAAAATTCAAATTTTGAACTGAGGAACCGGTTCCTGCCTAGGGACAACCCGGTTCCCTATAGTAAAACACAGAATGCTGAAAACTGAGAATGCTGGGAACCGGTTCCCCCATAGGGACAACCCGGTTCCTAAAACCTTTATTTTGAATTTTAACTTAGAAAAAGGTTTTAAATGAATTTTTGAAGGATGACACTTTGTAGTATGTTTATGATATGCATGGAAATATATTTGTGAACAATTATATGTCAAAGTGAGTATTGTTTATACCTTTGATACTTTAGCTTGATTCTTGAATCTTCACAATTTCTTCAAGACTTTGAAATGATGTATTTTTGCTTGATACTTGAAATTCTTTTTGCACATCCTTTATAAAAGCTTGATGTCCATATTGTCTTCATCAAAACACACTATGCTTGAGAAGCTTGCATTTACATTCTCCCCCTTTTTGATGATGATAACCAAGTCTTGAAAATGTTTTGAAAAAGTTGTTTTGTGCTTTGAAATTATGTTGAACAATGCAAGGCTCCCCCTATGTTAGAGACTCCCCCTAAATCCATGATTCCTTGATTTATGGTGATGAGTTTCATTTGATAATTTTAACAATGGCCTACATTTTTCTTTGAAACAAAACAACAACAAAAACACATGCATATTCTTCTCCCCCTTTGTTATTATCAAAAAGGATGGGGAAAAAGAGAAAATATATGAAATATAACACAAACATAAATTCAACACAAACATAAATTTAAACGATACGAAACGTAGTTTTTTTTTACGATTACAACACACAAACATAAATAGTCCTAAACATCACGAACATAAATGGAACATTGTCTAGAAAACGTAAGTAAAAAATAATTGAAAGAAAACATTACATAGAAATTAAAGCACATAATTTAGTCACTTTCATCCATGTGTTCTTCATCATCATCCTCTTGTTCTTCTTCTTCTTCACTTCCTTCCTCTCCCTCATAATGAGCCGAGATACGCCTTTGAGTTCGTTGAATTTCCCGCATTTGTCTTCTCATAAGGTTATGCTTATAGTTATTCTCCCTCTTGTTGTTATCAATGGATGTTTGAATAGAACAAAGCTTGGCAAACATCATATCCATTGTGTATCCACCTTCGGGAGGTTGAGGATCTTGTGGCACGGATGGCTCAAAATCAACTTTGTAAACGAATCTACCTTCACGATCCGTAACTATTCCTGTATTTTTAAGAGCGGTAGCGGTGGTGATAGCACACTCTTGTTCATCCATATTTTTCTTTGGTTCCCGTTGGAGGAGAACACCAGCATTCCGAACAATATGAGAGATGGCCCTTGCATAAGGTAAGCCTCCTTTAAGGGAAGCCATAAGCTGCATGTGGCGCATAATAGAAAGCGCCCAATTGACTTCAATGCCACGCCTTAGAGCAAGCAAAACCATCAACTCGAACTCATTGACCCTGGAATGGTTAGAATTCTTTGGAAATAAAACATAAGCAATGATAAGATGGAGCATCCTATCACTCACCGATAAGCTTGAACCGAACATATTAAACTTGATAGCAAGCTGTTGGCGAACTGTGTCGCGTTGAGTTGGTCGGCACATATCCACAAAGACATCAATCTTACTATACGGTTGCCAATCCTCCGGTATGTTCCCTTGAAGGAGCACTAAGCCTTGAGATGGAATTCCTAACACTCTTCCAAATTCCTCAACATCTAAGCATATATCCTTATTTGAAACTTTTGACAATAATGTGAAATCATCAAATTCATCGGTCACTATCCTAAGATTGTGGTAAAACTCTCTAACCAAATCCGGATAATAATCACCATGGTCAAGTACAAAATTAGCGACCCCTGCATTAGCTAGTCTACCCGGAAAATTGAAGCTGTGATTAGGGAAATCGGGTAGTTTACCGTATTTTGCCGCAAGGAGTTTTCGACTCCGAATGTTGAATGTGAGTCTCCGACTCTTGACCGTTGGTTGGATCTCTTGAGGATCTTCACTTGTTTCTCCCATTTTGTTCTTTCCCTTTGCACTTCTTGAAACTTTGGGTGCCATTGTTGAAAGGAGTTGAAAGTTAGGGTTTAAGTTGGGATTTTAGGATTTTGTGAGTGGAGAAGGATTTGAGTGAATTGTGTGAAAGAGTGGAGGATTATATAGTGTTTTGAGGTAGTGGGTATTTAATTTTGATAGTTATGGTGAGATAGTGGAGCTTTGAATTGGGTTGACATTGGAGGTGGAAGGTTGAAGAAGATGAAGATGAATGTTGAATGAGAGTAAATGTGAGTGAATGAGTGTAAATGTGTGGTGTGAAGTGATATAACATATATTTGAACTAAAATAAATAATATAAAAAAAATAAGGCAAAACAATAATGACCACACATACCTTCATGTACAGCCAAACAAGATAAGCAAAAATCTGTAAAATGTACGTGGGAACCGGTTCGTCCCTACATGGGAACCGGTTCCTGAGACACAAAGAAAACACGCCTCTGGAAATTAGTATGGGGAACCGGTTCGTCCCTACATGGGAACCGGTTCCTGGACTGAAAATTTCCAAAATCTTTTATTTTATGAAATATAAAGCATACATATCATACATATTTACCAAGTCATATTGAATGAACATTTATAAGGTACTTTTAACTTATAAAATTTTAGAAACGTGTACCTTTGATGTGTGAAAATGACGAATAAATTTTAAACATCACCTTCGTCTAAAATTCCAAGCTCTCGTTGAATTTTGTAAAACGATTCTTTTGGGAGAGGCTTGGTGAAGATATCCGCAAGTTGATTATGAGTATCTACAAAAGTGACTTCAACATCTTCTTTAAGCACATGATCGCGAAGAAAATGATGTCGAATGTCTATGTGTTTGGTTCTTGAATGCATGACCGGATTCTTTGTAATATTTATAGCACTTGTATTGTCGCATCGAAGAGGAATACATCCGAGATCAAGTCCGTAGTCACGAAGTTGTTGCTTAAGCCAAAGAATTTGTGCACAACAACTACCCGCTGCTATGTATTCTGCTTCGGCCGTACTAAGAGCAACACATGCTTGCTTTTTACAAGCCCATGATACTAATGCATTTCCAAGAATGTGACAAGTACCACTTGTGCTTTTACGATCAGTTTTACATCCTGCATAATCCGCGTCAGAATAACCAATTAAATTGCAAACACTACCTTTAGGATACCATAAGCCAAAGTTGGTTGTTCCTTTGAGATACTTCATGATCCTTTTAACTGCCATAAGATGTGATTCCTTTGGATTTGCTTGAAAGCGAGCACAAAGACAAACACTAAACATTATGTCAGGACGGCTTGCCGTCAAATATAATAAAGAACCAATCATACCTCGAAACTTGGTAATATCAATTGGAGTACCGGATTCATCTTGATCAACATATGTACCGGAGCCCATTGGAGTATTCATTGCTTTACAATTGTCCATATCAAACTTCTTTAATAGTTCTTTACAATATTTGGATTGATTGATAAAGATTCCATCTTTGAGTTGCTTAATTTGTAGTCCAAGAAAGTAGTTCATCTTTCCCATCATAGACATCTCGAATTCTCCTTGCATCATCAATGAGAATTCCTCACACATTTCTTTGTTAGTCGATCCAAAAATGATATCATCAACATAGACTTGAACCAATAAAGTGTTACTCTTGATTTTCTTAATGAACAAAGTTTTATCAACCTTACCCTTTTCGAAACCCTTTTCACACAAAAAATTGCTAAGTCTATCATACCATGCTCTAGGTGCTTGCTTTAATCCATAAAGAGCCTTTCTCAACTTAAAGACATGTGAAGGATTCTTGAAGTCTTCAAATCCCGGGGGTTGTTTGACATAGACTTCTTCATTGATGTAGCCATTCAAGAATGCGCTCTTGACGTCCATTTGATAAAGCTGAAAATTTAATGAACATGCATAAGCAAGTAAAAGACGAATAGCTTCTAACCTTGCAACCGGAGCAAATGTTTCTTCACAGTCGATTCCTTCTTCTTGATTGTAACCTTGGGCCACCAATCTTGCTTTGTTTCGAACAATTATACCATTCTCATCAAGTTTGTTCTTAAACACCCATCGAGTACCTATGATGTGTTTATTACTTGGTCTAGGAACAAGTTCCCAAACTTGATTTCTCTCGAATTGATTTAATTCTTCTTGCATTGCATTTATCCATTGATCGTCTCCTAAGGCTTCATCAACTTTGGAAGGTTCAATTTGAGAAACAAAAGCCATGTGTAAGCAAGCATCTTTGAGATTTAATCTTGTTGCAACTCCTTGACTAATATCACCAATAACTTTATCAATAGGATGATCTCTATGAGTTCTCCATTCTTTTGGTAGATCATTGGTGTTTGATTCTTGTTGTACATTTTCTTGTTGAACACTTTCTTGTTGTACTTCCGGTGCCTTCACAATTATATCATTTGAAGGTTCTTCCGGTGCCTTCACAATTGTATCATTTGAAGGTTCTTCTGGGGGTAAATCTAAAGGATCATCATCATCACAAACAACTATTTCCTCTTTGGAAGTGTTAGTCTCATCAAAAGATACATGCATAGATTCTTCAATAGTCAAAGTTCTTTTATTATAAATTCTATATGCTTTACTAGAAAGAGAATAACCAAGAAATATACCTTCGTCGGATTTCTCATCAAACTTACCAAGATTGTCTTTGTCATTGTTTAGAACAAAGCACTTGCATCCAAAAATGTGAAAGTGAGCGATGTTTGGCTTTCTTCCTTTGAAGAGTTCATATGGAGTCTTCTTTAAGATAGGTCTAATGATTACTCGATTTCCAACATAACATGCCGTACTAACCGCATCCGCCCAAAAATATTTAGGAAGATTTGCATCACTAAGCATTGTTCTTGCAAGTTCCACTAGAAACCTATTTTTCCTTTCAACTACTCCATTTTGTTGTGGAGTTCTTGGTGCTGAAAAATTATGAGAGATACCATGTTCTTCACAAAATTCTTCAAACGATGCATTTTGAAATTCTCCACCATGATCACTTCTTATGGATACAATCTTTAATGATTTTTCATTTTGGATTTGTTTTGCATACTTCTTAAAGGCTTTAAAAGCATCACTTTTCTGCACAAGAAACAAAGTCCAAGAATATCTAGAATAATCATCAACAATAACTAAAGCGTATACATTACCTCCGAAGCTTCTTGTCCTTGATGGACCAAATAAATCCATATGCAACAATTGAAGTGGTCTTGTTGTAGTCACCACATTCTTTGGTTTGAAAGACGATTTGGTTTGCTTTCCCTTTTGACAAGCATCACATAGTTTATCTTTGACAAACTTTATCTTAGGTAAGCCAATAACAAGATCATGTTTGGTTAACTTATTTAAATGGTCCATATGAATATGGGCTGCTCTTTTATGCCATAACCATGATTCATTATTGTTTACCAAAAGACATTTTACTTTCAAAGATAAATCATTTAAAGAAATCATAAAAATGTTATTAATTCTTGTACCTTTGAGTTTTACCTCATTGGTGACTTCATCGATGATCAAGCATTATTCCTTAGTGAATTTGATCTTGAAGCCTTTGTCACAAAGTTGGCTAATGCTTAGAAGATTATGCTTTAGTCCTTCAACATAAAGAACATCTTCAATGGATGTGAAAGGTGGTGCACCAACTTTGCCTTTGCCAAGAATTCTTCCCTTATTGTTGTCTCCATAAGTGACAAAACCCTTGGCCTTTAACTTTAGATTTGAAAATTGGTTTAAGTCACCCGTCATATGCTTTGAACAACCACTATATAGATACCATAGGTTTGAAGTGGTCTTCAAGCATACCTACAAAACAAATTAAGTTTTGTTAGGTACCCAAATGGCTTTGGGTCCATCATAGTTAGTTCCTTTCTTCACCCATACATAATGTCCACTAGGAACACTAAAGTTCCTTACATAACAAGCATTGGGTGTGTGACCAATAATACCACAATAAAAACAAGTAGGTTCAAAGTTACTTCTATATCTAGGAGGATAAGATTTCTTCTTAACAAAGTTCTTCCTTTTAGGATAATGTTGCATTACTTTAGGCTTGATCACTTTCTCTTGAATTGGTTGGTTACTAGCCTTGACAAAGATAGTCTTGTTGGATGTTGATTTATCAAATTTAGAGAAACCAAGTCCGCTCTTATCATTGGAGTATCTTTGTGTGCTAAGAACATTTTCCAATCCAATTTGCCCTTTTTCATATCTTTCTAAAACACGTTTTAATTGGACAATTTGGAAGGAAAGTGATTCACAATTCTTGCATGCAACATTATCTTCTTGAACACTAATCATTTTTTCTTTGTCATCTTTATGTTCTACTTCAATTATCTTAACCTTCTCTTCTAACGATGATATTATTTTCTTTTGAGATGAGATAGTTTTATAGAGAATTTTGCATTCTTTTAATAATTCTTCTATTGCACCTTGCGCACCATTATCAAAAAGAGAATCATCATAACTAACCTCGCCTTCTTCATCGTCGGAGTGGTGTGATGCCATTAGTGCTAGGTTTGCACTTTCGTCACTATCGGAGTCCGATGAGGAACTTACTTCATTATCTTCCCATGCTATGTAGGCCTTTTTATTTTTGAACTCCCTTTTGCCTTTGAATCCATTCTTCTTCGAAAGCTTTGGACATTCCGGCTTTATGTGTCCTTGTTTCCCACATTCATAGCATGTAACTTCTTGTGATGAAGTGGATGCTTCTTTATCTTTATGCTTTGAGAATTTCTTTCTTTTGACATAGTTAGTATTATCAATATTATTTTTATTACCAAAAAATTTGCCTAACCTTTTTACAAGAAGCAAGAAGTTTTCATCTTCATCCGATGCATCTTTCATTTTGCTTTCTATTGAATCTACTTTTAATGCAATGCCTTTGGATTTCTTCTCTAAGTTCTCATGGTTTTCCAATCTTCCAAGTTCTGTCTCATATTTTTGAAGTTTTCCAAATAGTGTTGCGGAAGTAAGTTTTGATAAATTCTTCTTCTCGGATATCGCCGTCACTTTTGGTTGCCACTCCCTTGTCAAAGATCTGAGCACTTTAAGATTAAGTTCTTCGGTAGTAAGAGTCTTACCAAGTGCCTTCAAGTGATTTGTCAAATGTACGAATCGTTTTTGCAAATCGAGAATAGTTTCTCCGGGCTTCATTCTAAACAGTTCGTACTCTTGGCTTAAAGTATTCAACCTTGATCTTTTAACTTCAGCGGTACCTTCATGAGTTTCTACAAGAGTATCCCAAATTTCCTTTGATGTTGTACATGTTGATATTCGGAAGAATTCATCCATACTAAGAGCACCATGAAGAAGACTGATCGCCTTTTTGTCAGCAAGAACCCTTTTTCTATCATTATCATCCCATGACGCTTTAGGTTTCTCCGATCCAACACCATTAACGACCGTTGTAGGAACATGAGGACCTTGTAGGACAGCCTCCCAAACTTCTTCTCCTTGTGCTTCTAGATGAGCCTTCATTTGGATTTTCCAAAAGTCAAAATATTCACCACAAAACAATGGAGGCTTGTTGTTAGAACCACCATCTTTGAAAACCGGTCTTTGATTTGCGGAAGCCATTCTGGATCTTTAGGAACAAGTTACCTATAACTTGCTCTGATGCCAAATGTAAGTATAAGATTGCGCCTAAGAGGGGGGGTGAATTAGGTTTTCAAAAATTTAATCGGTCTTATGAGAATACTTGTACTTATTTTTGGTTAAGTGTTTGAAGGTTTTTGTAAGGTTCTTTTCTTTTCTTTGGTAATGGTGATGAATGCAATAAAGTGCGGAAAAGTAAAGAATGCAACGATATATACTGGTTCCCCTCACAATCCGAGAGTACTCCAGTCCCCTTTCAAACACGAAAGAGATTTCACTATAGTTAGAATTATTGTACAAGCCTATGCCTACTATCTAACCTATAGGGTGATCAAAGGTTCTTAACACTTTTAAGATCAATCAACACTAATGTGAATGAAGAACAATCCTCTTCAAACACACCACTTACTTCCAACAATCCTGGATAGTAAGGAGATAATTTTCTTTGAATTTTTACAAGAGATTTAGATGAAGTTTGTATAGCACTATCAATCTTGGATTGATCTTCTTCTTCAAATAAACAATTCCCAAAATGAATATAAGTGTTCACAATAATGTATGCATGAAACTTTAAATGAATTCTCTATGAAAATGTGTGTAGAAAGTTTCATATAAAAATTCTGGTTTTTGGACACTTGAAAATAATGAAATTTATGAGTATGAATTGTTAATGAAGAAGGTGAATAATGATTTTGAAATATGTAGTATTTATAATGTGTCAAACACCTCTTTGAATGGTTATTTTTCCATGAAACAATGCAATGATCAAGTGGTAAGAAAATGGATTCGTTTGAATAAGATCATGCAATGAAAAAACACACTGGTTCAGTAGGAACCGGTTCCTGCCTGGGACAACCCGGTTCCTGCTGAACATTACAGCAGAAAAATTCAAATTTTGAACTGAGGAACCGGTTCCTGCCTAGGGACAACCCGGTTCCCCATAGTAAAACACAGAATGCTGAAAACTGAGAATGCTGGGAACCGGTTCCCCCATAGGGACAACCCGGTTCCTAAAACCTTTATTTTGAATTTTAACTTAGAAAAAGGTTTTAAATGAATTTTTGAAGGATGACACTTTGTAGCATGTTTATGATATGCATGGAAATATATTTGTGAACAATTATATGTCAAAGTGAGTATTGTTTATACCTTTGATACTTTAGCTTGATTCTTGAATCTTCACAATTTCTTCAAGACTTTGAAATGATGTATTTTTGCTTGATACTTGAAATTCTTTTTGCACATCCTTTATAAAAGCTTGATGTCCATATTGTCTTCATCAAAACACACTATGCTTGAGAAGCTTGCATTTACAATTGTGTCTGTGGTAAATCGTTTCCTAATAAAGCATGACTTGACCATGATTGGTTTATTTATTTTAAATAACTGTGGCACCCTTGTGTTTATGTTTTACTCTAAAATATTTATTTAATTTGCCGCGGGGTTTAGAAGGGTGTTACATTCCACATATCTACACAAGGCCGCATGAGCTGCCTTATCTTGGTCGTCCAGATCCTCGTCCTCATAGGAATAATCCCGAGGATTAGTATGAAAATATGCCCTCCACCATCTAAAGGGGAACAACAACACCAACCTAGTCTTAACTTAACCATCCTCATCAAGTATCATCCATCCATCCTCGTCGGTGTCAGTCACCAACCTCAGGACGGAATTGTATGCACTCTCGCTTTCGGGGTGGATCAGGTAGTACTTGTCCTTGAAGTCCTTGACAGAATCCATGAACATTTTAAATAATATCTGGTCGGCATTCTTGAAAGAAACCCAACTATGTGTTCCCCCAGCCGACTGTCACTGGATCTTGAAGCAACGAATCGATCGCCACTAAACTTGGAATAAATCCTCTCGGTCTCAGACGGGTAAATGACCGCCCAATTCCTCAGACTGACGAGCACAGGATGCAGCTTCGTGTAGTTCCTGCAAGACTTCGAGGGCTTGGGACGCGTCGATGCACTTGAGTAGAGGGATGGAGAAACCTCGTCTGTATTACTTGTTTTCGATGATGACGTACGAAGATGCTCTCTGTTTGGTCGAGGAGGCTTCTTTTTGGTCGGTGGGCAGCTCTCCCTTTGTGAGGAAGTTGTAAACTGGGGTCATCCAGAACTGGGTGTCCCCTATGGTGTTCACCTATGTCAAAGGGGTTGGTCTACCTATGCAGATAGGATTTACGAAACGCATGAATTTCCCAGGCTATGGGATGCGTCTCTCGGGAGCGAGACAAAATCTACGAAGAAAAACATGAATTTCTTGGGCTATAACTGAACGATAGAAAAACACTTAGAAAGGGGGGGTGGGGTTGAATAAGTGTGACTTTAAAAAATCTTAAGATAAAAACAATTGCACAATGATTTGTATTCTGGTTCGTTGTTAACGAAACTACTCTAGTCCACCCCCTTAGAGTGATTTACCTCACCTGAGGATTTAATCCACTAATCAACCTTGATTACAATGGTTTTCCACTTAGATACCCTCTAAGTCTTCTAGAGTATTCTGATCACACCTTGATCACTCTAGGAAATACACTACTTAGAAACTTCTAAGTCTTCTAGAGTCTACTGATCACAACCTGATCACTCTAGGAACCTTTTACGAATCAATGTAAAATAAATGTTTACAAGAGTATACAAATGCTTCTTAATAAGCTATAATCACAACTGTGATATTTCTCTTAAGTTCTAAGCTTAAATCTCACTAAGATATTACAAATGAAGTGAGGTTGAAGATGAAGTTTGATTCAACAGTGTTTCAGCAAGTTTGCAAGAGTTGTAAGAGTTTCGGCAACTTTGCTTCTGATCAGAACTTCACTATTTATAGGCGTTTTGAGAAGATGACCGTTGGGAGCATTTAATGCGTTGCGTGATCCGTACAGCTTTGCATTTAATGTTTCACTCTTTTGTCAACTACCTCGAGCCTTGCTTTTCCTACTTTAACTGACTTTACTTTTAATAGCTTCTAACGTTCCTTTTGTCAGTCAGCGTAGCCTGCCATCTTGTACTTGCTTCTAATATTTGTAGATACAACGTTTGAATATCAGAGTCATTCAGCTTGGTGCAGAGCATCTTCTTGTCTTCTGACTTTGAAGTGCTTCTAGCGTGATACCATAAGAACTTCAGTGCTTCTGCTTCTGAACTCAAGTTCTTCTGATGCTTCATAGACCATGTTCTGATTCTGCTTGACCATCTTTTGATGTCTTGCGAGAGCATGTTCTGATGTTGCATACTTGAACCTTCTGAGTCAGTGCTTCTTGCGCTGAATTGTGCATACTCTTTATATATTTCCTGAAATGGAAAATGCATAGGATTAGAGTATCACATTGTCTTATACAAAATTCATATATAATGTTATCATCAAAACTAAGAATATTGATCAGAACAATTCTTGTTCTAACAATAACATGAATAGCCCGGGGAAATCCTTAAACCCTCCGAAGATAACTAGCCATTCCAGGTCCCTTTTCATGAAAAAACACATGACTCCTATCAATACTTCGAGGAAGCAGACTCCTCGCACAGAATCTCCTGCAATTCTCCTAAAAACTATTGAACCTATTATGATGGGTTAGCGCTAAAAGGACAAAATCGTCGGGAACAAGCTTCCCCAAAACAAAAAACATCCTGAAGGTGAAGTCTAACTAACAAGGAGATCAGAGTAGCATACATGAAGATTGCATGTTGGAGATGGATGAACGTTGCGTTGCTAGCAATACCCCTTGGAAGCAGCGATTGGAGAGAGAGAGAGAGAGAGAGAGAGAGAGAGAGAGAGAGAGAGAGAGAGAGAGAGAGAGAGAGAGAAAAGCAAATTTGAAAGGGCCCGGGGAGTGTAAAACCCTAAATGAGGGGTTTCACTCCTTTTTATAGACTTTGCACGGAAGGAGAAACATCGCGTCGGCTGACACGCCTTATCCTAGGCGCCGCCATCATTATGACCATAATCCCTAAGCCATCATTACACTCTTAATGCACAACCACGTCACCCAAATATCTGCCACACATAACCGTTTCCCCTTCCCTGGGAGAGTTCTCTGAACGACCGAGCATGTTTGGCCCGACGGATCACCTGTAAAAGGAATCCCCCGACATGTAGCACCAAGGACCTTACCAGACAAACACAAAGTCACAGGTCCTTGCTCGGAAACTATGACTTGAGGGGATCCTGTTCTGGACTGGGCCGGTGCCTGACCTAATCCTAGTAAGGGGCCCAAAAACTCCTCTTGGCCCAAGGAGCGACCTGACCTTACTCCCCGTCTTTGGGGCTCCACACCCGCCCGTATGTCGGGCATAAGTTACTACGCTTAACCTGGCGTGAGCCACACTAGCTTTATCTGCCAGGTCTACGAACCCCCAGTCAAGAAGGACTTCGGCCGAGGAAGACTTCCTGCCGAGTCTCGAGCAGGCGCTCTCTACGAGCACCACCGCCAACCCTTTTCACCGAGGACCCTCCTCCTCGTAGGTTTCATTCACCACACAATCCTCCGAATAAGGCGGAGTCCATGCACCCCCAAGAAGACCGCGTCTCCCCTGGAACTTCAGAGTGGTTGACCTAGGATGGAGACCATGTGTTGGTCTCCAATATACACGTAGGATCCTGGCAGTCTCTATTTTGGGCCTAGGCATCCAGTCTAAGATGGGGATCTTGGTCTAGCACTGGGGATTATAAATACCCTCTTTCACTAGAGGGTCAGGTAACTTTATTCATTTCTCACTCATACCTTATAATTGCACTCTGATTGTTTTCTCTTCTCACTTTGGCATCAGAGTGCCTTACATGTACACCCCACAGTTCACAGAAGCCCAATTCGTTGTAGGCCTCGAAGATCCATCTGATCAGGTACGATCAATATATATCCGTTGACATCAGGTATAAGTCTAAATTCATACACCAAATCTAAATCGTTTATAGGAATGAATCAAACAGGCATTTCTTTTCCTTAAAAAATGCTACTTTTTAGAGAAAAGAAAGTAGATGGGATGCTGAGTTCTAATCTCCCGCTCATTATTACCGCTAACATCTCTAATCATTATGTCTCAAGGATCTTTATAGATGATGGGAGTTCCTGCAATCTAATTTACTTCAAAATTCTGTGAACTTGGCTTGAGAAAACAAGATCTGAGACCATGCGAAGGACAGAGCCTTCTAGAATTCAATAATTCTTCCACTCCTTGTGGATAAGTGTGCTTGCTAATCTCTCATGGAAAAGGAAGAAATAAGAGAATTTTGGATACTCGTTTCTTCGTAATTCTATATGAAAGCGTCTACAATGGCATCTTTGGCCGACCATTCCTGACAGCCCTAGACGTTGTAGATTCCCCCATGCAATTGAAGTTAAAGTACCACAACGATTTTGGCCAATCTCTAGTAATCAAGGCTGACCTCTATGGAGCTCTTCGGATACAGAAAGCAATAATTAAGTGTTTTAGCGACTGTCGTGGTACCTAATAGAAGGACCAATGAAGCTAGCAAAGCGGTAGACGTCTCCGGCCCTCGATGCTCGCAAAGAAGAAATCCCACTGGGAGACGAGTTAGGATTCCTAATCAAAATCAAGGAAAAGCTCATCAGATTAATCTGTAATGGACACTTTGAGACCATCCAATTAGATAATTACCTGATAAGGTTAGTAATGATAGGAGTCATGCTACCTATTGAGATAAAAGAAGGATTAGTATGATGGTTGAGAGTCAATGCCAATCTCTTTGTCATCTCTCCTCGTGAGATCTCGGGAATAGATCCTAGTGTGACAATCCACTAGCTGAATGTTGATCCCGATGTTGGATATTTATTCAAAGGAGAATGCAGTAGTCTTATGAGAAGGAAAAAGCGACAATGAAGACGGTCCAATGTCTATTAGATGCTTTTGCTGCCTACATATTTTAGGGTTGCTAAAAAAATAATGAAGTTGCCATCAAAATTTATTTAAAAAGGGGAATTGTTAATAAAACCTTTAAAGAACAAAAAGATGATCTTTTCAATCAAGTTTAGGTTCATGGTTCCCTTTAGTTAATTACGCATAAAGATGTTATTAACCTTATTATTTATAATACTCAAAATTTACCTTTAGTTTTAATTAATTTTTATTCTTGTTTAATTTTTTCTAACATATAGATCTATGGAGGAATACAATTTTATGACTCATAATGTAAAAAATACAAAGAAAAAGTTCATTTTCCCAATGTAAGTATTATTTTTGCTTTTTGATATTATTTTATTTTCACTATTGTATTACTTGTTCTTTTATGTGTACAAATAACTGTATGAAAAGTATTTGTAGTCGCGGAAAATATTAACGAATATATGTGTGAATACTATGTTATGAAACATATGTTGGATATTGTCTTTGGGCATTAGTTATTCATGGGTTAAGATATTTACTTTATCCCTATGCATGTAATTTTTTATGTTAGCTATTAAGTTAATGTTGTTGTTAGCTAGTAAAAGGTTTATGTTATTATTGTTGTAGAGATCGAGTCTTTAATGATGTTGTTGTAGGGCTATCCTAATTTAAATTTTATTCAAATTATAGGTGTTTAACGACTCAACACCATTCCCACAAGAAGATATAAATGACACTCGTTCATGTTAGGCCGGATTTTTCTTACCATTTTATGAACTTCAATAACACTAGTTTGTCTTGGTTGTTGTAAACATTGTGTATAGGTTTTCTATTACACATATTTATTTGTTTTGTCATTCTGACTCTGTTATCAAATATGTATATAGGTTATTTTAGCGTACCATTTTGGGTATGTGTGTATTAGGTGTTATTACAAATTTTGTAAACAATATAATTTGGTAAATATAAAATAAAATATTTCGGTTCTATTACAGATGTGTATATAAATTCTGTCACAAAATGGATATATAGGTTCTGTCTGAAAAAGATAAAGGTCAAAATAAAATTTAAAACAAACTATATTTCACACAAAAAAATGTTTTTTCCTTGTTTGAAATTTAAACAGAGGTAAATACACATTTTTCACCTCAGATATTATCGATAACCGAGAGGTATGGTGGCGCGTGCTTTCTAATTTTGAAAATACAAAAATATTGTTGTTGAGGATGGAACCCATGATCAGTATAATTTTCCCCTCATTGGAACTTTACCCGAGGGAAAAATTGGAGAGTTTTCAAGACGCCTTTCGGTAACTCTCCTATGCCTGAATTTGGGTATGGGTCATTTAGGATTGTGTTCTTGATTTCTATATGGATAGATATCATACGTTAGAGAACAAATCACACTAACAATTGGTATCAGAGTCACCCATGTCTGATTCAATTTGATTTTTGGGAAATTTTTGAAATAAAGGTTCCAAAATTGGGATCTCTTTTGATATTCCAATTTGAGTAAGGATTAATCTTTCTATGTTGTAAATCATGTTTTCGGTCTTACTTGATTATGTGCTTCATCATTTTTTTACATGTTCAATGCTGAATCAAAATCAGTTTCTTGTAAAATTTGTATCTCACATGCCAGTACGTCGATTTATCTTCTTTTTAAAATATTGAGTCGATCAAATATTTTTACTCTAGTTTTCATATCAAAATCATCACACAGTGTCACTAATATATGCTTTAAATAAAAATTGTCATAATTAAATATTCTCTGCAAAATGAAATATTTATGGCCTATCTCCATGGGTAGATGCCTAAACAGTGATAGTGGGGTTAGGTGACAAAGGGTGATCCTTGTCATGATTGGTTATGGAGGACATTCCAACTTCCATCAAATTCTTTTTTATTTCTTTGGTGAAGCATCTTTTTTTTATGGGAAGACAATTTCATTCAAGCCAAAGGAACAACAGGTACAAATAATGCAAGAATCTCTCCCTCCCACATACAGTCACCTTCCCTATACCCACACCTAGCAAGGTTATGAGCAAAAATGTTTTGTGATCTAGGAATAAAAACAACAGAAGCATAATTAAAGTTGTTACACAAAATCCTACAGTCAGTTGCAATTGCTTTTAAAATAGCAATGTTTGAAAAACTATTTATATAGTCGACCGCGGATAAACAATCGGACTGCACCAAGACCTTTTCTATGCTTTTACTTCTGGCTAGATTCAAACTCCACCTAATTTCCAATGTTTCTACTAGGGCCACCTCTATGTTTATAGCTTCTATCATACACGCCGACAAAACGATTCTATCTTCATCTCTGGTGAAGCATCTTGCATATTTGCCATATGGTAATTCAAATCTTATAGAATGAACTGAATATGAAAATAGTCCCATATATACAAGAAGAAGAAGAAGAAGAAGAAGAAGAAAGGAAATAGGATTGTTGTGTGTTTAATCCAAACATATTTGTGCTGGTTAACATGATTGTGTCCCTTAGTTGTTTTATCTATTAATTTTGGTACAATTTTATTCAAATTTTGGTTAAAGTTATATTTTATACAATAGTTTAAAATTTTAAATGATTCAATTAAAATATAAAGTCACCAAAGTGGCCTCTTTTAGGGAGAATACTTACAAGAAATTTTAAATGATTGTGTGTGCTTATCCTTTCGAGTATTAACTAATCCAAAAGATGGTTGATGTTTGGTCGAATTTCATACACACCTGTGATTATAAACATGTGATAATTATAAAGTTTCATATATGAATAATAAATTAATCCAAATATGAGTTTATTATTTGACATGTTTTATTATTAATGTTTGACCATTATACCAAAAGTACCATTAGAAATTGATATTAGTTTCGGAAGACTCGATATTGATGGTGCACTAGGTATCTTGAGATGGGTTATGCCATTGTTTAAACATATTAATGATTCAATTTTTATATTATGTGATAGTGTTTGGTTTATTCTATTTTCAGCTATAATTGCTTCAATATCTGCTAATCTGAATTCGATTTCGATCCTTAATGGTATAAATTTTAAAGACTAGAAAGAAAACATGGAAATTATTCTTGGCTGCATGGATCTTGACCTTGAATTAAGGATGGAGCGACTATATTCTTCTACGGAATCTAGTACCTTTGAACAGAATAAATGCTATTAAAAACAAGATCTCTCCAATCGCATGAGCTTTCAGAAGACTTACTCATTCATTTAGTATTACTTTATCTTCCTTCACAAATCAGTCAGTTTAAGATATCTTATAACTTTCAAAAAGAGAAATTGTCTCTTAATGATCTCATTTCACTTTGTATGTAAGAAGAGGAAAGGCTAAAGTAAGATAAGACAAAAAATTATTTTGTTGGCACGTCTAAAGACAAGGGCAAAAGAAAGGAAACTAATGAGCCTAAGAATGAAGCTTCAAAAGGTCTCGCAGCATAAAAGAAACAAAAACAAGTTGATAATTGTTTCTTTTCAAAATGTCTGGACCTCTGATGAAGAAATGCCCTAAATATCATGCTTGGCATGCAAAAAAAGATACATTTCATGCTTTTGTCTGTTCTGAGATCAATTTAGCTTCAGTACCTAGAAACACTTGGTGGTTAGACTCTGGTGCAACTACTAACGTTAGTGTTTCAATGCAGGGTTTCCTGAACTACCAGAAGCTAAATGGTGTTAAAAGATAGATCTATGTTAGAGATGGAAATTCAGTAGAGGTGGAAGTTGTAGAGCATCTTTATTATTATTATTATGTACTAGATTTTATGTGGATTTGAAAGACACTTTTGTGGTACCATCATTTATATGGAGTTTAATTTCAGTTTTTTATTTGGACAAATTATGTTATTTATGTTCTTTGGGAAATGATAAATTCAAGTTGTCTTTTAATTGTGATATTGTTAGAACTAGTTCATTATGGGTTTTGATAATTTATATTTTCTTGACATAATACCTACCTATAGTGAATCCTTAAATGTGGAATCATGTGGTACTAAGCGTAAAATTGATAATAACAATTCAGGAACATTATGGCACAAACGCCAAGGTCACATCTTTAAAAATAGAGTTGAGTGACTAGTGTTAAATGAAATTTTGAATTCCATTGACTTCACAAACTTTAATATATGTGTTGAATATGTTAAAGGTAATCATACCAAAACAAAGAAATTCAGTGCATATATAACTACATGTGTCTTAGAATTGGTACATACGGACAATTGTGAACCATTTCCCACACCTTCTTGGAATGGTCAACAATATTTTATAACATTCATAGATGATTATTCTTGATATGCATACATATTTCCTATACATGAAAAGTCTTAATATGTTTTCAAATCATTTAAGGCTGAAGTTGAGAATCAACTCAACAAAAGAATTAAGAATGTCAAATATGACCATGGCGTTGAATATTACGTTAGATATGATAGTTCAGGTGAACAATGTCTGTGGACTTTTTCTAAATACCTAGAGGAACGTGGAATCATCTCATAGTACACCATGCCAAGGCCACCTAGCATGAAATATGTAACTGAAAGCCGAAACCGAACTCTTAAGGATATGGTAATGAGTATGATTTGTCATTCTACCTTGCCAGAGTCACTCTAGGGAGAAACACTAAAGAGTGAAACTTACATTCTAAAGAGAGTGCCAACCAAGGTAGATTCCAAAACATCTTATGATCTTGGGACTAGGCGAAAGCCTAGTTTGAAACATTTTCCAGCTAAGGAAAGGCCTTATAGGCCAAATAAAAAGAAACTGGAAGATTACATAGTCTTTCTCCAAGAACATAAGGAAATAATGGCATGATGGAAGTTGACCCAATCAACTTCTACCAAGCCATACATGATTCCGAATAAGAAAAGTGAATTAAAGAAATTAAAGAAGAGTATAAGTCCATGCAAGACAATAATAAGGTTTGGGAACTTGTCCCATTACCAGAAGGTTTGAAACCCATTGGTTGCAAATTGATTTTTAAGACCAAGTGGGATTCTAACAATAATGTGGAGAGGTATAAGGCTCGTCTTATGGCTAAGGGTTATACAAAAAAAGAAGGGATTGAATTTAAAGAGACTTTCTCTCCGGTTGCACATTACCATTTGGAACTCCGCCAAATGGATGTCAACAGGGAATTTCTCAATGGCAACTTTAATGAAACAATCTATAAGGTGAAACCAGAAAACTTTGTGTCAGGAGACTCAAGGAATATGGTTTGCAAATTGACAAAATCCATATATGGACTAAAGAAGGTGTCTCGTCAGTGAAACCATAAGTTTCATCAAGTAATTCTCTTATTGGGTTTTGTCGTGAATTATGTTGAGGATTTAGTGTATCGCAAATTCAGGGTGAGCAAGTACGTTTTCTTAGTCTTGTACGTCAATGGCATACTATTTTCCACTAATGATATAGGCATGATGCACGAAACCAAGAAATTTCTATCAAGAAAATTTAAAATGAAATATCTTGGTGACACCTCCTTTGTATTTGGAATTCAGATACACCGAGACCGATTTCGAAGTATTTTAAGATTGTCACAAAGGAGCTATATTGATAAGGTACTTTAAGGGTTTGACATATAATAATGTAAACCATAGGATACTCCAATTGTTAATGGGGACAAATTTAGTCTTAGTCAGCGCCCAAAAGGAAACTTAGAAATTCAAGAAATACAAAAGATTCCTTATGCGTGAGTTGTAGGGAGTCTGATATATGCCCAAGTTTGTACGTGTCCCGATATTGTGTTTGGAATGTTAGGCAGATATTTAAGCAATCCAAGAATGGATATATATGTAAAATAGACAAAAGGGTTATGAGGTACTTAAAGAGAACAAAAAATTATATGATCACATATATGAGGTTAAACCAGTTGGATATCACTGGGGGTGTGTTTGTTTCAAGTTACAAAATAAGATTCCAGGGAATATGATATTGGAAATGCAATAATCTCATGTTTGTTTCAAGTTTTTGAAAATTATTCCTAGGTATTTTTTTATTCCCAAGAATTTATTTTACACATGATTTCTTCCTTATTTATTCTCATGTTAAAGGGTGAGAATCCAATATTTCCATGGGAATAAAGTCCAACTAACTCTAACTTCTCACTATCACCCACTTTTAATTTATTTATTTTATTCTTTTATAATTTTTTAATTAAATTAAATTTATAAACATTCCTTGGAAATCTAACTCTTGGCCAAACACATGCATAGGAATATTATTCTTAGGAATAATAATCTCGGGAATATGATTCCAAAGAATGTAATTTCATTACTTGAAACAAACACATCCTGGATATTTTGTCTCTGATGTTGTTGGATGCCAAGAAAGTAAAAGACCCACTTCATGTTATATCTACATGTTGGCTAGTGGTGCAATTTCTTGGCGAAGTACCAAGAAAACTCTCATTGCTTCATCCACCATGGCAGTATAATTTATAGCATATTTTGAGGCATATAACCATGGGATTTGGTTGAGAAACCTTGTCATTAGTTTGAAAATTATGGAAGGAATTGAAAGACCACTTAAGTTATACTGTGATAATAAATCATTCGTCCTACATTCCAATAATAATAGGTGCTAGACCAAGTCAAAACATATTGACATCAAGTTCTTAGTTGTTAAGGAAATGGTACAAAGTGGACAAATTTCTCTAGAACACTTAGGGACAAACTCCATTATAGCAAATTATCGCGCAAACGGTTTTCTATCCATGGTATTTCATGAGCACGTTGCTCACTTGGGTGTTTTACGGTTTGAGGAATTTTTATTTTAGTGGGAGTTAGTCATTTATAAATTTTGTGATTGATGTTTGGTATTTATGCATACTCTTGTTTTTTATATTTTTTATGGTCTATAAAGTTTGATATTAATCTATTTATACTTTGTACAATAAGGTTATTGAATGATATTACTAAAGTAAAGTAAGACCAATTGAAAACTGACATGTACAAGCCACATTCTTGTGATTTTCATGCTACACATTTCATGATAAATCTATGTTATTTAGTTATTTCACGATTAGTATTCATTGATGGGTTTAGTTATAATTGATATAACAAAAATCACTTTGGTTCTATGTATTGTCATAACTAATGGTCAAGATTATTTAGATATGCTTGAGGTATATAATGATAATTTTTGAGCTCATAGAGTCTAACACGTGTGTAAAGTTACATATGTGACGAGTGGGAGATTGCTAGAACTTCGCGTCACAAATGTAACATTTAATGTGTTAGGGCCATTATTTAATTAGCTAAAATTAAAATGGTCTAAATTAATATTAATTTTATGTCTAAGGGCATATATGTCATGAAAGGTTAATGTGTAGATTCAATAAGTCAATATCCTAAGTTGACGAGGGGGAAAATTAGGAATACTGAAAATTGAGTAGTAACCCTAAGGCAGACTTATGTGGGTTATGGTTCCCATTTGTAGACAAATAATTCATTTGGTTTATCTGGCTTTCTCTCTTCATCTCCATCGGAAGAGAATCAAGAAATCCTAAGACTCTTTATAAATCAGAAGATCACATATTAGCAAACCTTTAGTAAATCCAATGACAAACTCAGGTACACTTCCACTTTAATTCTTATTTTGAATTATGGTATAATTTCATAGAATATAAATTCATATGAATTAATTTAAGATTGTGTTGTTGATTTCTATGCGAATACACATCATAGGGTAAAGAACAAATCATACAAACATATCTCTCGTGTTAATAGGGCTAAATTTCACTTAGTCTCTCTTTGTAATAAGTAATTAAGGGACAACATTGAGAAGGTCTCTCATAATTAAATCTTTCACTCTACATTAGTTGTAAATGTCAAATACACTATAATATTATAAAAGTACTTTAATAAAAATACTATTCCCTCTTTTATATCAATACATATGAATTAGTCAATTGCCATTTTGAAACGGAGAGAACAAAATTAGATTTCAATAGATAAAAAAGGACAAATTGTTTAACATATAAATTATGATCGGTTGGATTGAAATTTTTCGAAGTCCTTTGCCTTAGGCAAGTAGACCAAACTAAAATACAAGAGTATTAAGTTCTAAAGAAATAATTCCCACCATGATTTACTAAGTTAAGAAATAAAACAAAAACAAGAAGCAATAAGTAGAAGGTGTTACCAACCTTACAAATTGGCCTATGCCATGTGATGTACAAATTGGCCTATGCCATGTGATGTTCCTCATTTTTATATTAGTGGAGTTAATCATCTTCATATAGAATACACTATTTACCAACTACTACAAAAGACCACAACTAGGGCCAATGAAGTCGGCACTCTATATCCTAAAGTTGGTGCAAATAACCAACCTACTTGGTTGCACTACATATTTTATGTCTCTTCGAATCTCTTTCATGTTTCATCACATCTTTGTACACTAGCTTCTAAATTCTCCATTTTCTATAAATTCATTTCACAACATAAAACTCATGTGAGAAAAATAGTATAACATGGCAACAAATAAAGCACTAAGCGAGTTGTTGCTATCAAACGAACTGTAAAGAGTAAAGACAACAGAACATTCCATTTCACAATACAATAAAACTTTTTCCTATTTTCTATATAATGACAACAAAAAGAATTTAATTCAGAATAATGATGTAATCAAATTTATGAATATGCTCAAGAGCACTTGAAAAAAATGGTAAAAAAATCTCTTTCAATTTGACTCTGAGTTCAAATTCAACTCTAAATATACCTCGATATCAATTTTTTTTGTGAGAAGGAATTTTGCTGCTCAATGTGATCTTTTTCATCTTGAAAAATTATCTAAATATAAGTATTGACACTGTAATAGAATGAACTAATTACAAAAGTAAAATTAGTTCAAAAATGTGAGTATATATTTTTTTAGTTTACTGTATGATAAAAGATTTGAGTTTAAAGATCTACTAAATAATTAAAACTAATAATTATAGTTGTATTTTTGTTGTGATTGGAAAAGAATCGTACCAACCAAGCCAATGATTGCCATTAAAAAAATAGTTTGTTAGTAGTCGATTGTCACTATATTATGACAATAATTGTATCTATAAAATTGAAGGAAAACATTTTTAGAATTTATAATCTAATATTTTTAAAATTTTATTTATGATTTTGATTTTGATCCCTAAAATGATAAATATTGAAAATTAAAATTAATTTAAGGAGGGTTCGACCCCTCTCCCTCTAACTTAAAGCTTGCATG
The DNA here is from genome assembly GCF_029867415.1 of Vicia villosa. Classification (NCBI taxonomy): domain Eukaryota; kingdom Viridiplantae; phylum Streptophyta; class Magnoliopsida; order Fabales; family Fabaceae; genus Vicia; species Vicia villosa. Next base: position 164,686,838 of record NC_081180.1, read on the forward strand.
CCTATCCACTAAACCACTTGTATTTCTTGTCTAATACATGCAATGCATTTGTAAATGATAGATATAATGCAGGCAATCCACTAAATCAAGTTAGTGTTCATAGTCAAGAGTCTTGGCTAGGGATTGTCATGGAAGTGTGTCTTCCAAACTGTTTGTCTGTGTGATCAGAATGCGTTGGGTATTAGGTCGTTGCTACAACTCCTGGGACTGAAGAACGGTACAACATTACTGCGGTAATAGGAAGTGGGATATTTCATATCTAGAGAGGATCTAGGTAGAAGGGTCATTGGGTAGGGATTAAGTGAGGGGTTGTAAACGGGGATGTTTAGCTCTGAATAAATACTGATTTTAGTGGATTTCATTCCTGGCTTGGTATGTCCCCAGAGTAGGTGTGTTTGTCCGAACTGGGTCAATAATTACTGGTGTCATTTATCTTTCAGTTTGAAATAAATATGTGTATATACCTTGCTAATGTTTCTTGACAAAGCACATGTCTCGACTTCTTTCAAGACATTTGGATCTGTTACACTAAAATTTCAATGTACTCCCAATTGTTCACCACTCTGCAATAATTGGATGAGAGTCATCTTGCCCCGTGTAATACGGTGAACTGACTTTTATAATCGAAAATGTCGCGGTAAGCAAGAGTCGCCACCGACTTTTATTTTATCCAAATATTCAGAAAGGCTAAAAGAACAGGAAAAACCTTTTAAATAAAAACTGAGTTCGGGGGGTAATTATGCAAAGGGAAGGTGTAAGGCACCCTTTGCATCCATGGTTTTCCATGGGCTCTTAATTGCTTTGCTCTTTGTTTTCAGAAATGTAGAAGAAAAAGAATATGGACTTTAGCTCGTAAATGAGCGTAGCCATTTTGAAGGATTATGAGAAAGAATATGAAAAAAGTTTTAGAGCAAGGCAAAGCAATTAGGGGCAATTACCTTATAGTTTGAAAAAGAAGTTCTTTTAGCCTTTCAGGGTGAAAGGGTCTATCCTTGCCATAAGAGGGCAGGAAGCCTTTCATTTGGAGGTTGAAGGGTCATCGAGAGTTCGTTCGTCATAGGACTGTCCCATGCCATAGAGAGGCAGGTAGTCTAATGGAAGAACCAGAATAGCCTTTCGTAGGCAGCCAGAGGATACCTCAGCCTTTTCGTAGGCAACTTCCGAGGGTCGAGATCATGTTTAGTGTATCGAAGACAGCATCATTAGGGACCCATGATCTTAATCGAGGCAACATAGCTGAGGTATCCTCGTATTCGAGGGACATGGCTATTCTGCAAAAAACACAAGGCAACAAAGGCAACAGACAACAAGGCAACAGGCAACAGGCAACAGAGAGGTTACCCCAAAAGCGTGCGTGGGTGCAACAATCACGTGATTATATTCAGAAAATTATCTTATAGTTAGGTGATTCTAATTGAATTAACGAGTTGCACACCCTAGGGTTACTAACCACAACAATTAATATTAACAATTATGGGGAAGGGAAAGTGAAACCAGCGGGATAATAATATTATAGATCTAACACAAGTAATAATCAAGACCAGGGTTTAGGGTCACCGATAGTCGAAGCTTTGGCATTTGGCAAACCCTGAAAAGGTGGAAAAATGGCAAGCAAAAATAGAGTGAGTGTATTATCAGTTCAGAGTCAATTAGGGTTAACCCTAATTTAATAAATAAACAAATTAAAAAAGATAGAAAAGAAATACTTAGCTTTTAATTTGATCTGATATGGTTGGCGGTCGGAGGAAGCCTCGGGGTTAACCCTGAACAAGGGCAAGAGAGGCAAGATACGTGAATGTAAAATAGTCCATTGACTTTCGAGGTTTTTAACCCTATAAGGCAAATGAATATTTAAATGACAAAGATAAAAAAAAAGGGTAAAGTCGGGACTTAGCTTTGTAGAAGGCGAGGCGCGTAATCGGAAGAAACCCTGTTGATAACCCTGAAAAAAATGCACAAAGAAATATTTTTTCAGTGTATGGCTAATTCTCACAAACCCCGATTAGGGCACAAGTTAACCCTGGTTAATAGAATAAACAAAAAATCGAATTAATTAATTATTGGTTTTCAACCTAATTAATTAAATCGATAAAATTTCGATTAAATCACCTAATCCTCATATATATTTTAATCAAAATAAAAAAGGTTAATTAAAATTAAACAACTAATTTCAACAAATTAATTTAAAATAATAAATAAATATTTTTATTTTTATGTTCTTATAAAAGGAAAATTTTTGAAGAAGTTTTGCTTTAAAAGGAATTATATAAAAAAACATTATTTAAATAATATAGGAATAAATAAAAAACGTGTTATATAATTAAAGGTAAAAAATAAAATAAAAAATAGAAAAATAGAAAAAGACTCAGCTTATGATCCAGTGTAGTAGGATCTTGATGGAACACCATGGGTCTGCAACCTAGCGTGCGTTTGATCTGGGCTTTAAGGATCTAACGAGTGTGATGTGCGGGTGCACCACGTAGTTGGCGAGGATGCGCGCGTTGAATCCCTGAAATACTTGTAGCAAAAAAATTAACAAAAATTCAGCTAAAGCGCAGCACCTGGGGATCGATCACACGCTCTATTGTTTGCCAGCGCCGGTCCAAAGCCATTTGTACTGCATAACTCACTTGTTAGCAATATGCCACAAATATATTATATAAAAAAAATAGAACAATTAAATTCAAACACAGAAATCCTTCGCGCCCAGGCCTGTATCATCTTCAACCTTTGGCCATGAATTTTAGCCACGATTGGCCTCTATTCTGCTACGACTTCTTTCATAGCTATACCCTGCAAACACACAGCTAACCATACAAGCGCAATAATTCACAAGCAAGGGCCCAGATTGATTGAAAACGATGCTACGAATCTAATGGAACTATTGATTTTGACTGAAATCGCTCCCATCCAGAAATCCCCAATTCGAAAATTATGAACCCTAACAATGGTGTTTGGTCCATCTAAGCATATAAACGCAATTAATCTTGCAGAAACACTCATGGCATCACGATAAACATTATTATGCAATCAAAACTCATTTATAATGCACAAGGACATGTAATCGAGACTAAAAAAATTTACACAAACCGTAAGTGCGTGAAGACCGATTCTAGACGTATTGCTTGTGTATAACGATCCCAATAGCTTCAGCACGTTCCCCAGGATGCATTTTAACGTTCAGGATCCTCTGAAAAGTCCTTAATCTGCCAAACCGAATTGGATTTTCTTGGAGTTCTTCATGAGGTTTTAAGGGTTCTTAGTGCTGCCAATCCTTGTCAATTCCCTCTTTTTTCCTTCTAGAACTGTTATAATGTATATATAAGGCTGCATTAGGGCAACCAACTTGATTGAATCCATGTGAATCAAAGATTTGAACTTTGATTGATACATGATTATTATTCTTTCTAAATTTAACCAAATCTTGATTTTTTTCCTCTCAATATTGCCTTGCACGAAATTATATTGGCAATCTCACTTAAATGATGATTGAATTTGCTCCTTATAGTATCTCTTGCCAAATATTTGATTTTCTTTTAATTTACTTGATTTTAATCATCTTTTAAATGAATAAAAATTCATAATAAATTAAATAAATCATGTAATTTCGTGGCAATTGGATTTTGAATCTTGGATATCATGAGGATCAATCTTGGGCCAAAAAAGGTTGAGTCCATTTGCAAGAAAATTCATTTTGTTCACATTTTTCTCTTAAAATCGGCCAATTTTGACAAGGCATATCTCCCTCAATTTTTGAGGTGTGGATGAGTTCTAGGACTTTTTAGAAACCTTGAAGAGTCCTCTAACCAGTGTCTTTAGTCTCATTTCAAAATAATTTTCCATGCTCCTTGTGTATCCTTTTGAAAAAAGTGACTTTCGGTTGACTTTTGAAAAGGACCTATAATGTTTTGGTCCATATCTCTCAAATGAAGCATCTTTAGACTTGGCATGTGAGAGACAAAGTTGTAGAGAATCAAATTTCCTTCAAAATGAGTTTTGGATGGAAAATTTATGATGTTCCATGTGAGAGTTATGGCTGGTCAAAGTTCAGTTGACTTTCTCCTATACAAACCCTAATTTAGAAACTTTTTGATTTGTTGATTTTTGATCTTTCCTTGAGAACCATGATCAACTCTTGATCAAATGGTGAATGATACTTCAATATGAGGATCTTGACAGAAAAAATCAGGAGTTTTGACTATATTTTGACCATAGTTGACCTTTAGGTCAACCCAATCGTCCGTTGACTTTCTGAACAATTGAGTGATCAATCTTTTGAGTTGAGACCTGAAACTTGTCATGGAGGTAATGTAAGATACTTTGAGCCATATGGGATGCCTTGGAGCCATTGATTCATTGATTTTCCCTTAAACAAACCAAACCCTAGTTTCTGAGCCTTGCATAGGAGAATGTGTCTTTGAGCTTTATGTATTGATTTGAATTTGAATAGGAGAAAATGTGTGGGCAAATTTTGGGGTATGACACCCCGTATATAGGATAAAACTTGCAAGGGTTCAACGACACTGTTACTAAGCCATGGGGTTTCGTAAAGCTGATCGTATCGTTTGGGGCAGCAGAAGCGGCCAGAGCCATCAAGGTCCAGTTCCTGTTCATCGACTGCCCTTCCATATACCAATGCATCTTTGGACGACCAACCTTGGCCGAATTAGTCGTTGTACCCTCCACTGTCCATCTCAAGATGAAATATTATACAGCCAAAGGACAAGTAGCCACATTGCATGGAGACATCGAGGCAGCTCATAGGTGTTTTGAGGCATTCTCCAAAGGCCTCAATTCCATCAAGGTCGCTCCTCGTCTGGAGGAAAAGCTATCGTTTCCCACTAGCTCCTAAGTACCCAAGCAGCTACCGCTCATAGACATTGTCGACCTAGACAACCGTTTTTGCAAGGAAGCCGAAGGGAGAGTGGAGGAAAAGAAAGCATCGACGAACACAAACGAGGACACAATGCATCCTATCCCAGATGGAGACTTTGAGCTCGTTCCACTCGGAGAAGACTCGAGCAAAGAGGTCAAGATTGGAACCAACTTGCCCGACTTAGCCAGGAAGCAGCTAAAGGCGTGCCTACGAGAGAATGCCGATTTGTTCGCCTAGAGTGCTATAGAGATGCCCGATCTCAACCCGGAGATCGCTTGCCACCACTTGACAATTGATCCAACCTGCAAGGCCGTTGCCTAGAGAAGGAGGAAGCAGTCCCCTGAGAAAACGACTGCGACCGAATTAGATATTAAAGACCTCCTAGAGGCAAATTTCATTTCGGAAGCCTAGTATACTACTTAGCTATCCAACGTTGTACTTGTCAAAAAGAATAATGGAAAATGACGCATGTGTACTAACTATATCGATCTCAATAGGGCTTGCCCTAAAGATGCATACCTGTTACCGAACATAGATAAACTAGTAGATAACTCCGCAGGATTTGAATTACTATTTTTTATGGACTGATTTAAACTAGGGCTTACCAAACTCAAAGAAATCCATCCAATCGTTGAACTGAATGCTTACTTATTTATCCCGTTTCGTGTCCAAATCGGCGCAACACGCTTTGCTCTTATTCAAACTTTTACGAAAGGAGGTTGCGTTCAAGTGGACAACTGAATGCGAAAGGGCCCTCATCCACTTGAAACAAGCCCTATCGCGACCGCCTGTCCCGTCACGACCAGACACCGGTGAAATATTGTACTTATATCTTGCCGTAGCAACAGAGGCCGTCAGCACAGCCCTCATCCAAGAAATCCAAGAGGGGCATATGCCTATATACTTCACGAGCAAAGCGCTTTAGGGCCCAGAGTTCAGGTACCAACAGATAGAGAAGGTCGCGTTGGCCCTGATAAACGCAGCAAGGAGGTTAAGACACTATTACTTGGCACACACCATCATAGTACGGACCGAACAACCCATAAAACAGCTACTCGGGTGTCCAGATATGACGGGACGAATGCTACACTGGTCATAAAATTGTCTGAGTTCGACATAAGGTACGAAGGAAGGAAAGCATTGAAGGCACAAGCATTAGCGAACTTTGTAGCCGAAATGACCTTCACCGAATCATCGATCAGAAATACCCGGAGGTGGGTCATCTACGTAGACGGGGCCTCTAGTTTGACTAGGAGTGTCGCAGGGATAATCTTGGAAAGCGGAGAGGGGACAATAATAGAGGTATCCCTTTGCCTATCTTTCCCCACTTCAAACAATCAAGAAGAGTACGAGGGTCTCCTCGCAGGGTTACGGTTAGTCGAGGACATCAGTGCCAAAGAGATTGAAATCTTTAGGGATTCTCAACTGGTTGCATCACAAGTGTCTGAGGAATATCAGGTTAAAAACGATAACCTCATAAAATATCTGAGCCTGATTCGGAAAAGGATAGTCTGATTCAGGTCGCCCAAAGTAAGACATGTCCTCAGGGAGCATAATATTCGAGCAAATGTTTGTAATACGGTGGGAGAACTGAATTTTTGAAATGTGCGGTGTGTGTTTAGAAAAACAGTTTTATATTTTAAAAGATGTCTGAAGTGACAATGTTTGAAGAAACTAAGTGTGAAAAGCATTTTGTTTGAATTTGTTGTGAGCAAGCACTTAAGAGTTACCTACCCTAAGTCGGTCATCCTTGTTCTTTTCCTTTCATTAAGGGAAAGAGACTATCCATACCATTAGTTAGTGGGAATTCCTTTCATTGGATGTTGAGGGACATCGAGGATCGTCGTATGGTCATAGAAGGCAACAGGTGAGGATACCTTAGCATTTCGAAGGGACGATAATCTTTTAACCGAAGGCAACATCGAGGGACAAGATCATTTTATCGTAGGCAACTCGAAGGGACTATGATCTTTGTGATGATTTTTGAATCGGAGGCAACAGGTGTTAAGGTATCCTCACGTTCGTGGGACTTGACCATATACTCGAAAGGCAAAAGAGAGAGGGTTGCCCTAAAGGTGAGTGTGTGAACAAGAGTGGTTGATTTATTTAATCCTTAAAATTAGGGTTATTCTAGTTTGATTTTATCTTGCCAAACAATCCTATTATCATCTAACAGTTATATAGTGCAGAAAAATAAAAGCAGAAAAAATAAAGTCCTACGCTATTACAGAGCTTCGGGATGGGGGGTTACATATCCAAAACGGGGAGTGCAAAAAGTAAAGTCCTAGTTTAAACTATTACATGGCTTCGGGGAAGTTACATAATAAAAAATACGGGAAAATAAACCTAATTAAAATTATTACAACCTCGAAACAGATACATAATTAGAATTAAATGCGCGAAAATCGAAGAATCGATACAAATACAATGAAGTTAGGGTTTGAGAAGATTAGGGTTATGAGATGAAAACCTAATTAAATTAATTAACCTTAAACCTAAATTACTTAATTAATTATTGGTTAAAACCTAATTAATTAAATCAGTTAAAAAACCTAAAGGTTAAAACCTAGACGAATGCGAATGGACAACACCTACCTATTATACATTTTGGGGTTTTTGATTGGTTAATGGGTAGTTAAAATAACATAATTAAATTTAAATGTAAAAAAGGAAAATCTAATTACTAAATTAAAATAATTAAGACAAATATTAGTGATTTAAACCTAATCCTAATGAGTTATTTTTGTGGTTAAGGATTAAATGTAAATTTAATAAATGGTTAGTAATTAATTAAATAAAGGAATGTAAAAAACATGGAAATCTAGTAAAAAAAAGTGAGGACCATGGGGATCGAACCCATGCCTCAATGGTTATTGCCCTCCACCTGTTTCCAACTGGACCATCATCTTCATCTGCAAATCAAACGCACAACAACAAATAAAACCAAATACATGTAATAAAGTTTAAACAGTCAAACGTGGGTCCCACTGTTGCTGGATAGACGAATCAAATTTGGAGAGAGGGGATGACGCGTTTGACCAGCAAATGAGAAGAAGCCACACATGCAGTGGGAGAGTCAGCCTCGCTGACCGGCGAATGGGATGGCACCACCCGTGGGGTTTACTGTTCATCTTCTTCATTGATTTCAGTCCAAGATTAGCTACGATACAGCCAGGGGTTCGCTACGATTTCGCCAAACCAATTTTGTAGCTGATTCTGCAAATAAAAGAACCTGTAAAAACTGAATCAAACTAAAATGAAAATAACCCAGATCAACTTAAAATCCTCTTCTGAACACGAATATGGTATTAGTTTGGTCTGGAAACATCCGTAAACGTGAAACCAACGAAGAGCTTCATCTTTCCCTAACAATGGTGAAATTTTCATTCTGCGTTAAAACACAATCCAAAGCATCTGGAAACGTTCTAAACATCCATGCAAACCATAATATGCAATCGAAACACATTAAATATGAATGAATATAAGAAAACGAATTTGGAAAGAAAGATGGCAAACCGTGACTTGGAGGGGACGAATCCGAGGGCTGCAACCTTGGAGAATGACTGGAAATCTTCCAGTGATGTCTCTATGAGATGTTAGAATCCTCAAAAGCTGTTGAATCGCCCTGAAATTTGGAAACCGAGTTTGGCTTTCTCTTGCAACTTTCAAGTTTGGAACGTTTATTTTTATGACTGCATAACATGTCCCCTGCTTTGGTTGTGTTGTCTACTTATAATGGATCAGATTAGGGTAGTAAAATTGGGCTCAATCCTTTAATTGGAGAATTGAATATCATATGTGTAACACCCTATTTTTATTAGATTTTATTTAATTAGGATTATTTGATAATTGATAATTGTTTGTGTGTTTTATTTAATTATTGTTTGAGTGATAGTTATTTAATTGTGTGGTAATATCTATTTAACTAATTAATAAATGGTAGAATTATACTAGAATTAGCTATTGGGCTTAGTTGAATTAGAAATGAGAATAATGGATGGGTTAAGACCAATGAGATAATGAGAGTTAGAGGAGAATTTTATGACTTAACCTAATTTAGGAAAAGATAGAAAGATAGAAAGAAGAGAAAAGAGGCATAGAGAAGAGAAGAAAAGAGAAAAGGAAGTAGATTCTTGAAGAGGGTGGATTAAGAGCTAGAGGTAAGGGTTAGAATCCAAATTCTTGTAGATTATATGATTGGGTAATGTATGTGTTTGTGTGATTCTCTTCAATCTTTGAAATCCCATGAAAATGTATGAACCCTAACATTTTATGTTGAATTCATGAGATTGTGCTATAAATCATGTTTGATGATGTTTGTATGTGAACCCATGATTAGAAACATGTTTAGGAACCTTTTATGTGTGTTAAATTATGGTTTGGATGAGTTTTGGTTGACAAACATTGGATTTTAGTTGGTATTGAAAGTGCTGAAAACACACAGAATTTTTGCTGTCTGGTGTCTTCTGCCGGGAGAAGGATTTCTTCCGCCGGGAGAGTGTGTGCCGGGCAAGCAGCGAGCGAGTGAGTTTTTTTGGTCACGCTACTGCCTTGGAGCGCCGGGCAAAAATGCCCTGTTTTGTGAAAATTAAAATGATCATAACTTTTGATCCGTAACTCCGTTTTATGCGTCGTTCGAAGCATTAGAAAGCTAATGAGATTATCTATATGATATGATAGAATTATTTGATGTTGAATGGTTTAATATTGATGATTATATATGGATAATATGTGATTACTTATGTGTGCATTATGAATTAATGACTTGTGACTAAAATTCATAGATGTGTTAAGTGATGTGATATCCATGATATGTTGGAGAATATATATACTATTTGAATGTTTCTTGTTGATAATGATCATTTAAATGTGTATGTATCGAGATGTGGATTGAATAATGATAATGCTAGACTTGAATACATGTGATTGATTGATGTATGTTAAGTGATACACTGTTGGAAGTGAAATCATGTTGTGTATATTGTGCAATGTTGGAAAGATGTGATTATGTAGTTTAAGAGATATAGATCGTCTTAAATGCACGAGTCTTGTTTTGTTGCACACGTACACAAGCATGAGTCTTTGAAAGTGGCAATGTTAGGTAATCTCGCGAAGGTTATTTACTTGTCCCAAATCTAATGCCGAATGAGATTTGAAAGCTTAACACGGAATAAGGCTTTTGAGGTGGTTATCTAGTCTATAGAGGAAAGACAATCGGCATGACCGGAAATGATAACGAATGGGATCCACATGCATATTGCATAGAGTCACACTTGAGTCGCACGGGTCGGTGTGAATTGTGTTTTGTGTGATTTTGTAATATGTTTGGTGTAGATTAATTGTGTGATAAGTGATGCATAATATGGAATTTTTTTTGATAATTGTATACTTTATGGCATTTCATTAGTGGATTACAATTGTTGAATGGGTAATTAGACATAATTACTTGAATGATGGAACTTGGTTGTTTAATGATAAGACATGTTAACTTTGAGGTATGGTTATAAAAGCATGTTTTTATGAAGAGTGATGAATTGTGAAATGTATGTTTGTTTATGTCGCATTTCCCATTATTATGTTTTATATAATAATTTGAATTCTCACCTTTCTGTTTGAATGTTGCCCTTTGTTGGTAACGTGCAGGTTCAGACGAGTAGTTGCTTATTCTTGGCTTAGCCAAAGAGCTCCGAGTTTTGTTATTTTATTAGGTAGTGAGTCTATGCTCTAGTCATGTAACACTGAGTTAGGATTAGTGGTGTTGAACTCATGTTTTGTTCAGATTTGTATCTTGATACTACCTTACTATTTCGTATGATGTTTATTGTTATTGTGAGAGGCCTTAGTGCCAATTATTTTGGATATGATGTTATGATTCTGTCTTGGATATTATTTGTGATATGATCATGGTATGGGACATGGATCATTATGAAATTCATGAGTATTCGTTATTTCTGCTGTGTATGCATATTCTTAATGAATTATGTTAAGTAAGATGTGTTATTATGATGACCAGATGGATTGTATATTTATGGATGTATGTTTGTTGGTTTTTAAAAGCTTTTAGTTTTTGGAAACATCGCTGTGACGCCCCTGGTTTATATGCATGTTCACTCTGAATATTTGTTTATTACATTAATTTGCGGTATTAGAAAGGGGTGTTACATAAGTGGTATCAGAGCCTGGTTGACCAGTTGGTCAGAGTCGTTAATGTCTTTATTCCCGTTGTATTAGATTTGTGTATCTGACACGACCGATACTGTTTTGTCTATTTTGGTTGTTGGTTGTCGTAGGAAGATGGTTGTTAGAAGGAACGATGATGCCATTGCTGATGCATTGAGGATGTTAGCTAGATCTCTTGGTCAGATTCCTCAAGCTAATGCTGGAAATCGGAATGGTAATGATGACGAGTATCGTGCTTTGGGGAAGTTCCAGAGGAACAATCCTCCTACCGTTGAGGAAGAGCATGAATTGGATAAGGCTCAAGCTTGGTTGAAGGCGATTGAGAAGATCTTTCGGGTTATGAATTTCACCGATGCTCAGAGAGTGCAGTTTGGTACTCAAATGTTGGAGAAGGAAGTTGAGGATTGGTGGGGAAATATGGTTCAGAGGTTTGGTGAGGAAGGTATTCAGGTTACTTGAGATCTTTTTTGTGATGCATTCTTGGAAAGCTATTTTCCGGAAGATTGTCGTGGAAAGAAATAGGTGGAATTCCTTGAGTTGAAGCAAGGAAATGGTATTGTTGATGTATATGTTATTAGATTTCAAGAGCTTATCAAGTATTGTCCTCACTACAATACTATGAATGCGGAGAGATGTAAGTGTTTGAAGTTTATCAATGATTTGAGGCCTGATATCAAGAAGGCGATTGGTTACCAACAGATTACTCGTTTTACAGAGTTGGTTAACAAGAGTCGAATCTATGATGAGGATAGTAGGGAGAGTGCTTCTCACTACAAGGCTAAGAATGATAAAAAAACTCAATTCTGTGGGAAATCGTATGATGGTAAAGGAAAGCAGAAAACTGTTAATGTCAAGAAACCAAGTGGGGAAGGATCTCACACTCCTGCCAAGTGCTATAGGTGTGGTGTTGAGGGACATCATATTTCTGAATGTCCTCAGTCTGATGCAACGTGTTTCAAGTGTAGCAAGGTGGGTCACAAGTCTCACGAGTGTAGAAGTGGTTCAAAAGTGACTTGCTACAATTCTGGAGAGCAAGGTCACATTAGTACCAAGTGTGACAAACTGAAGAAGGAGCAAGCGAAGGGGAAAGTGTTTGCATTGTCTGGTGCGGAGGCCACTACCGATGATAGGCTAATCCAAGGTATGTGCTTTATTAATGGTACACCTTTGATTGCTATTATTGATACCGGTGCAACGCATTCTTTCATTTTTTTTATTGTGCTAAGAGATTAAATCTTGTGTTATCTGATATGCGTAGAAGTATGATTATTGATACACCTGCTATGGGTTCTGTTTCTACTTCTTATATGTGTTTGAATTGTCCGTTGAGTATCTTTGGTAGAGATTTCGGAATTGATTTAGTTTGTCTTCCGTTAGAGCAGCTTGATGTGATTTTGGGTATGAATTGGTTGGAGTTTAATCGTGTGTATATCAACTGTTTTGATAAGACAATTATTTTTCCTGAGATTAGTGTTAAGGAAGATTTGTTTTTATCTACTAAGCAAGTTGATGAATTTGTGCAATATGTGGCTGAATTGTTTATGTTGTTAGCAACCTTAGATGTCCATGAGAAGAGAACAATTGAGGAATTGCCTATAGTTTGTGATTTTACAGAGGTATTTCCTGAAGATATAAGTGATTTACCGCTGGAACGTGAAGTTGGATTTTCGATTGATTTAGTTCCTGGAACTAGTCCTGTATCGATGGCTCCATATAGGATGTCAGCTTCTGAGTTGAAAGAGTTGAAGAGTCAACTTGAGGATTTGTTGGAGAATAAGTTTATTCGTCCTAGTGTATCATCGTGGGGTACACCTATTTTGTTGGTTAAGAAGAAGGAAGGTTATATGAGGCTTTGTGTTGATTATAGGCAATTGAACAAAGTGACAATTAAGAACAAGTATCCACTTCCGAGGATTGATGATTTGATGGATCAGTTGGTTGGAGCTTGTGTGTTTAGCAAGATTGATTTGAGGTCTGGATATCATCAGATTCGTGTAAAGGCGGAGGATATTCTGAAGACTGCTTTTACGATGAGGTATGGACACTATGAGTATTCAGTGATGCCGTTTTGTATGAATAATGCACCTGGTGTATTTATGGAGTATATGAATAGGATTTTTCATGATTATCTTGATAAGTTTGTAGTTGTGTTCATCGATGATATTTTGATCTATTCTAAGAGTGAAGATGATCATGCGGAGCATTTGAGAATTGTTTTATCTGTGTTGAAAGAGAAGAAGTTGTTTTCTAAGATTTCTAAGTGTGAGTTTTGGTTGAAGGAAGTGAGTTTTCTTGGCCATGTGATTTCAAGTTGAGGTATCTCAGTTGACCCTTCGAAGATTGAGGTTGTATCTTAATGGGAAGCTCCTAAGTCTGTTTCTAAGATTAGAAGTTTACTTGGTTTGGCTGGTTATTATAGGAAGTTCATTGAGAGATCTTCTAAGTTATCTTTGTCGTTGCCGCAATTGACTAGGAAGGGTCAAGCTTTTATTTGGACTTCGCAATGTGAGGCGAATTTTCAAGAGCTTAAGAGAAGGTTGAGTACGACTCCTATTTTGATTTTGCTGAATCCATTAGAACCGTTTGTCGTGTATTTTGATGTTATTTTGTAGGGTTTGGGAGGTGTTTTGTTGCAAAAAGGGAAAGTGGTAGCTTATGCTTCTTTGCAACTTAAAGTTCATGAGAGAAATTATCCGACGCCTGATTTAGAGTTGGCCTCCGTTGTGTTTGTTTTGAAACTATGGAGGCATTACTTGTTTGGATCAAGATTTGATGTTTTTAGAGATCACAAGAGTTTGAAGTATTTGTTTTATCAGAAAGAATTGAATATGAGGCAACGAAGATGGTTGGAATTCTTGAAGGATTACGATTTTGGTTTGAACTACCATCCTAGAAAAGCAAATGTTGTAGTTGATGAATTGAGTAGGAAATCATTGCATATGTCTATGTTGATGATTCGAGAATTAGAATTATTGGAACAATTTCGAGATTTGAGTTTGGTTTGTGAAGCGACTACTTCATGTGTTAAGCGACAACTTCATGTGTTAAGCTTGGTATGTTGAAGCTTACTTGTGGTGTTGTTGTTTTTATTGGCTGATTGGCATTTATGTTTGGCTAAAATATAATAGCAGCAAAATGTAATAGAATGTATAAGTCTTGCAAATATAAAAGAACAAAACAGGTACAAGCAAGATGTTATATGGAATGTCATGACATCAACTCATGACATCACGCCTGCAGAACTGGAACATGAAGATTTAGTCTAATAATCAACAAATACAGAATATTCTATGGAATATTATGTAATCCTATGTGGCGCAGATTTAAAGGTCAATAGAATCAAGTCAGAATATTGAAGAATCAAATCAAAATATTGAAGATTCAGCAGTTTCTAATTTAGGAGATAAATTAGGAAACTTGTGATTGAAGACCTTTCTTTTAGCAGAAGATATCTGCAGATTTGTAACAGCTAGTAGTGCTGCGATTTGTAAGCCCAAGTCCAATTGGGAATAGGTTATAAATAGAAACCTTTGTAACCTAGTTTTAAGAGAGCAAACCGTGTATTGAAAAGATGTAGTCTTTAGGGTTTGTATAGGTAGACCACCCAGGCTGTGGGATGGCTTCCATGTCCTTCTCGAAACCTGTAGGTAAGAGAAGTTATTGTTCTCACTTGAAACATGTAGGTAAGAGTTGAGTATTATATTCTTGATTGAAGCTGTGAAGCAAGATCAAGTTAGTGTTCATTGTTAATTGTTTAAATAGTTGGTGCAGGGTTGTAACAGTTAGGTATCACTAGGGAGTGAGCAGAGGTTCTCTTGTCTTAGATGGAGTTCTAAGATAAAGGTTGCATTGGATAGTGACTAGGTAAACCATAGGTTGTTTATCTATAAACCAGAGGTTGTTTACATAAAATAGTCCTATTGATAGTGAATCTTCTTCTTGGCTTTGTAGCCCCTAGAGTAGGTAGTTAAATCGAACTAGGTTAACAATTCACTGTGTTATTTATCTTCTGCATTACATTGTCTGTTCAGTCTTGGATGTTGTAAAATCGCATATAACATCAGGTTCAAGTTTGATAGTTGATCCATTTACAGAACCAATGAAGTTTACAATATGGTTATGTTGACTGAACTAACACGACCCCAATACTCATGGACTCCTTCTTCTTATGGGTAATCAAAATTTAGGGATCGTTCTGTTCTACCTTTGCTAAGCTGATAACAGATCAGATGTCTTGACATCATGAGTGACATCCTGAGTCTGTCATACTAGAATTTCAATTGGTATCAGAGCAGGCATCCTGTCTATTTCTAGATGAGATCCATGGTGGATACTTTCTGGTTGTGCTGAAGGTAGAAGATTGTTTGAACAAGGAGTGTTCATATTGTATGGTCCCTTTAAGTGGAGGATGGACCTATATGTGGAGGATTAGACCAACCTGACCTGAGTTGTTGATGCTGAAACAAGGAGAGCTAAATCCAAACCTTCATACGGGAGTGAAGATGTTGATAAGGTATTCTCTGTGCCTAGGTTGTGTTATCAGGTCAGGAATTTGGTTAGGTCTAGTCTGTTGCTTCGTGCAGAAGCAAGCATTTTGCACGTTTGAGTTACAATCAATCCTTGGATGTCATGCTTACAATTGGTTCATGGAGTAAGCATTGTGTAAGTTCTGTTGATTTATGGCTATTTTCCGCTACATAGCCTCTGGTGCAACCCCTATTGTAAAAGAAAGATTCTAGGGTATTTATATTCAACAGAACGTATGGCAGAACCTGACAGCTGTAATTAAAGTGTCAAAGATACTTGAGTAATCTCTCAAGTACACTCATAATGGCATGATTTATTAGAGTTGATGAATGTCAAATGATCAATGATATTCATAATTATCTGCAAGTGTGAACCTTGAAGAGTTTCAAGGCTGGAGTGTTCCTAGAAGGAGGAACAAATGTTCTACCGGATGTTGGGACATTAGTACTGGTATGCAGCTACCAGCTGAAGAACAGATATTCTGGTGCTAAACTAATGTAGTGTAAGAACATTGGTTTGGAACCTACTCCTGGTCTGGAAGAGGAGGCATCTGATTATAAGTTGATCAGGACACGGTCAACATGTACTTCTACTCCACCTCTTATCTTATGGGAGTGTGGAAGAAAATGCTCAGTGCTAAAAAAGACTCATGAAGGTATTCCTTTCTGATCCTTTATGTTTAAATCAAGATGAGCTTACATCTGGTATGTTCCTTTGATCAAAGGAACCAGATATGTGAACTTTCATTCATAACCATAGAGTAGTTGTTAGAGCTGAATATTGTGTCTCAACCACAGTGAAATATGGTCACGAATGTTGACTGCCCTAGTTATTATCCAGAAGAGGTATTATGTTTTTGTTATCAAGGAAGTCAGATGGTTCAGAAGAATCTGACTAATTCTGTGTTATGCCATGACAAAGTATGTTCCAGAAACCTAAGTGAGGGAATCTCCTCTATCGGTACAGACTATGGCATCCATCATCTCAAAATCAGAATAGTTTGAAGAAAAGCTTATTGAGATGTTGGCTATTTTATTCCTTGATATGTCTGGATGTTGCTGATAATCACACTCTTTTTGTTTCCACCCCAAGTTCTATGAGTTAGATGTTAAAGATGTTAACCAAGAACCATGAAGGATGATGTCATATCAGATGTTTCAACATCATCTCAAGATCTTCAGTTCCTTTTTATTGTTAATTCTTGCCAAGAGGAATATATATAAGCGTGAAGAGGTAATCAGTCAGAATGATCTAGTGTGAGTAGTAAATTCTAACTGACTAACTGATAAGTACTTTGACGGGAGACTTAGTACTTATTAGGTGTAAACCTAGATGCAAGGCTGAGAAGAAGAAATCAGTCAAGATGAACTAGTGTGAGTAGTAAATCTTACTGAGTAACTAATAAGTACTTTGACGGGAGACTTAGTACCTATTAGATGAGAAGCCCTTCCAGTTGTGTATTCAAGGACTTGTGTGAACTAAATGTTAATGTTCACTGTTATCTTCACGAGTTTAGGAAGTGTGGCAATGGAATCTGGTGAAGCATACTGATTCTATTGAATATCTTGATGTGAGCTGGATATTTTGCAATTTCTATATGAAGAGAAGAAGTATGTGATGAAGGAAAAAGATCTACATGAAATTACATTATCACTACTATTACACCAGAGAGATAAGGCTCAGACTTATCTACTGAAGATTGATTTATGGTTATACAATCTTAGTTTCTTCTACTTCAAGCTGCAGAGTATGGAAATATGAATCTTGTGTAGCAAGCAAACTGGAGATTCTAAATTTGGAAACTGTGACAAATTCCAAATGAAGGATGCTTCAAGGACGAACATCAAATATGTCCTAAATTTGTATATCTCAGGGGGATTAAGAGAGTATGAAGATGAGCAAGGATAATGTTATTCTGCTTCTATTCAAATGGAAAGCCTCTCAAAGACTAATCTCTAATCCATAAGAACAATGTCATACAAGATGTCAGAACATAAATCAAGACATGTTTATCCTTAAAAACCAGCAAGGACCATTCTTTGTATCTAAAAACATGTATTGATGGTGCGTATCACTTGTCCTGACTGAGTGCATGTTCCAACCTATGCACAAGTCCACCTGATGCAGTTTTTCCTCAAATAACATCTCTTGATCAAGAAATTTGTTAAAATCTAGGAATGTTGTTTAAATTGCTCAGGCTTCTAGAGTTTGTCTTCTTTTTTTTTTGGAGTCTCTCATGTTCTTCTTTCAAATATGAGTAAAGTATAAAGTCTAGGTTATGTTTGTTAAATTGTGACAAGTATATGGTATAAGGGTAGTGTTCAGACATTGTTAAGTCTGAGGTCATTCTTTACAGTTGTTTTGTAGAGAGTAGAGTCTTGTTTCGAGCCATGAACACAAATTTTTTCTTGTGTTCTAAGTCATTCTATAGAGGTTTGTTGTCTCTATGGATAATCAGAGTAGTAGAGTCACTTCTCATGCTCTAGGAGAGGAAGGTGAGTAAGTTGTGTCATCTCTCAGCTTGAGGGGGAGTGTCTTGTATTTTCTCCTCACGTGCTTCAAGAGAAAGCTGATAATAAAAAGTATACTGCTGCAGACATGGTAACTTTTAAAGAAGCAGTATATTTTCTCAGGCAGTTGTACTTTTTTGGATATCCCAAGGGATGTTGGAACATCATCTCCATAAGTTTGAATGTGGTGCTCTGAAGAATGACAACCAGAGATGACCGTATCAGCTTACCGTATGTATGAAGGTTAAAAAAGCAACATTATTGTCTAAAGTGGAAGTTTTTGACATAATGTGGATAAGAATGGGCATATTATGATCTAGGTGTTAGTGGTATGTTCTGGAAATACATTACTACTATCATGGTGAAGTCTTCAACTGATGCCGATGAATGTCTGGAGAAAAGTTTGGTATTGTTGGATCCCTCAGGAGGGTGTGAAGATCATATGTGGTTAATAGGGGAAAGAGTGCAACAATGAGTGTGTTCAGCAGTATAGTTGAACAGAGAGTGAGCTCTTGAAAACATGAAGATGTGTCTTATGTTTCCATTTATTAGTTTAAGTTTTTACTTAAAAGAAGCACATGTTATCTTGGAGAGGGGGAGTTATTAGTTCTTTTTGGAGGTCATTTTTTTTGGATGGTTTTCTCAAGGTTAGTTGGAGAAGCTTGGTCTGTGTGCATGATTAGTCACAAGGAGCAATATCTGACAGGATGTCATGACATGTTTAAAGACATAGTATCTGTTGAGTCAAACTAAGAATTTTTTTATACTATCTATACGCATCAATGGACAGTGTAGAGTGTAATTGCTGACTATGCATGCGTTACTGTTTAAAAGATAACTCCATCCAGAATAAACAATCAAAAATCGACTTGGAAAGAGTAATTGATTTTGGGATTTTTTTCCTAAATGCGCCTTTGACCATGGACCAAGACCAAGACCACCGTTAATTTCTAAGAATTCAAGTGGCTATATAATGGTATCATCTCTGCTCGTCAATCTCAGCATATCACGAATAATTTTCGTTCAGTATGAGTTTCATTTATCTCCAAATAAGTTGTGTCCGGGTTGGGTATTGCGATGGGTTGTTATGCCAAATTTTGGTCAAAAGAAGAGAAAAGAAGGCTGGGGATGTTGTGTGTTTCTGTCATGAATTCTTATGTGAGATCACCAAATAGTGTTCGTTCCTTGTATGGTCATGCCTACTAAAGAGGTTTGTGATTTGTGTTCTGAGTTACAGGAAGTAAGGGATTCCTCCCCTATCTTCTTCCTCATGTACACCAATGTTTAATTCACAGAGGAATTTGATGGTAATGTTGATCTGGGTGTTATGACATTGATCATCTCTTTGTCATATTATGGCTAAAAAGGGGGAGAGTTATAGTTATCCACATACGTCTTCTGAAGTTTGCTACTATCAAAAGAAACAGAGGATTTTGTAGGACTGAAGATGTTATGATGTGGTTACTATGAAGACTTGAAGAACATAAGAGATTGGAGCCTAATTCTGATAATGTAAAAAAAATTGGTTCTTCCTTGTTGTCTTGAAAGTTGAAGCATTTATGTTTTGCTGCATCTTAACGTATGTATAGTTTTAGCCAAAATAAGCCAAAGTGGGAGATTGTTGTTGTTTTTATTGGCTGATTGGCATTTATGTTTGGCTAAAATATAATAGCAGCAAAATGTAATAGAATGTATAAGTCTTGCAAATATAAAAGAACAAAACAGGTACAAGCAAGATGTTATATGAAATGTCATGACATCAACTCATGACATCGCGCCTGCAGAACTGGAACGTGAAGATTCAGTCTAATACTCAACAAATACAGAATATTCTATGGAATATTATGTAATCCTATGTGGCGCAGATTTAAAGGTCAATAGAATCAAGTCAGAATATTGAATAATCAAATCAGAATATTGAAGATTCAATAGTTTCTAATTTAGGAGATAAATTAGGAAACTTGTGATTGAAGACCTTTCTTTTAGCAGAAGATATCTGCAGATTTGTAACAGCTAGTAGTGCTGCGATTTGTAAGCCCAAGTCCAATTGGGAATAGGTTATAAATAGAAACCTTTGTAACCTAGTTTAAAATATAGAGAAAACAATGTATAGAAAATATGTAGTCATTAGGGTTTGTAAAGGTAGACCACCCAGGCTGTAGGATGGGTGCCATGTCCTTCTCGAAACCTATATGTAAGAGAAGTTATTATTCTCACTCGAAACCTATAGGTAAGAGCTGAGTATTATGTTCTTGATTGAAGTTGTGAAGCAAGATCAAGTTAGTTTTTTCTTGTTAATTGTTTAAATAGCTGTTACAGGGTTGTAACAATTAGGTATCACTAGGGAGTGAGCAGAGGTTCTCTTGTCTTAGATGGAGTTCTAAGATAAAGGTTGTATTGGGTAGTGACTAGGTAAACCAGAGGTTGTTTATCTGTAAACCAGATGTTGTTTACATAAAATAGCACTAATGATAGTGAAATCTTCTTCCTGGCTTGGTAGCCCCCAGAGTAGGTAGTTAAACAGAATTGGGTTAGCAATTCACTGTGTTATTTATCTTCTGCATTGTATTGTCTGTTCAGTCTTGGATGTTGTAACATCGTGTATAACATCAGGTTTAGGTTTGATATCTTGTCCTATTATAGAACAAATGAAGTTTACAATCTGGTTATGTTGACTGAACTAACATGATCCATGTACTCATGGACTCCTTCTTCTTAAGGGTAATCAAAAATTGGGGATCATTATGTCCTGCCTTTGCCAAGCTGATAACAGATCAGATGTCTTGACATCGTGAGTGACATCCTGAGTAAGTCATACAAGAATTTTCAATTGGTATCAGAGCAGGTATCATGTTTATCTCTGAATGAGATCCATGTGGGATACTTTCTGGTTGTGCTGAAGGTAGAATATTGTTTGAACAAGGAGTGTTCATATTGTATGGTCCCTTGAAGTGGAGGATGGACCTATATGTGGATGATTAGACCAACCTAACCAGAACTGTTAAGGCTTCTTGATGAAAGGAGATATTGATGCTGGAACAAAGAGAGTTAAATCCAAAGGCTTCATGTGGGAGTGAAAATTTTGAATTGAACTGTTCAGCCTGTATCTATGTACAAAGAAGAAAAGTATCAAAACCTTCATGCGGGGGTGAAGATGTTGATAAGGTAACCTCTGTGCCCATTTTTTTTATTAGATCTGGAATTTGGTTAGATCTAGTCTGTTGCTTGGTGCAGAAGCAAGCATTTTGCATGATTGAGTTACATTCAATCCTTGGATGTCATGCTTACAATTGATTCATGGAGTAAGCATTGTGTAAGTTCTGTTGAAGTATGGCTATTTTCCGCTGCATAGCCTCTGGTGCAACCCCTATTGTAAAAGAAAGATTCTAGGGTTATTTAGATTCAACTGAATGTATGGCAGAACCTTACAGCTATAATTAAAGTGTCAAAGATACTTGAGCAATCTCTCAAGTCCACATATAATGACATAGTTTATTAGAGCTGATGAATGTTAACTGATCAATGATATTCATAATCATCTTCAAGTGTGAACTTTGAAGAGTTTCAAAGCTGGAGTGTTCCTAGAAGGAGGAACATATCTCCTACCGGATGTTGGTACGTTAGTACTAGTATGCAGCTACCAGCTGAAGAACAGATGTTCTGGTGCTAAACTAATGTAGTGTGAGAACATTGGTTTGGAACCTACTCCTAGTCTGGAAGAGGAGACATCTGATTATAAGTTGATCAGGACACAATCAACATGAACTTATACTCCAAAGCTTAATTTATGGGAGTTTAGATGTAAAAGCTCAGTGTCAAAGAAAAATCATGAAGGTATTCCTTTCTGATCCTTTATGTTTAAATCAAAATGAGCTCATATCTGGTATCTTCCTCTGATCAAAGGAACCAGATATGTGGATTTTCATTCATAACCATAGAGCAGTTGTTGGAGCTGAATACTATGTCTCAACCACAGTGAAATATGGTCACGAATGTTGACTGCCCTAGTCGTTATCCAGAAAGTGTAGTGTTATATAGAATCAAGGAAGTCAGATGGCTCAGAAGAATATGACTATTTCAGTGTTATGTCATAACTGATTTTGTTCCAGAAACCTAGATGAGGGAATCTCCTCTATAGGTACAGACTATGACATCCATTATCTCAAAAATTAGAATGAAAGTCCGAATAAAAGCTTATTGAGATGTTGGCTATTATATTCCTCGATATGTCTGGATGTTGCTGATAATTACACTCTATTGTTTCCACCCCAAGTGCTATGAATTAGATGTTAGAGATGTTAACCAAGAACCATGAAGGATGATGTCATAAAAGATGTTACAACATCATCTCAAGGTCTTCAGTTTTTTTTGGAAGTGTTTATTGCCAAGAGTAAGCAAGGAGGTGATCAATCAGAATATTCTAGTGTGAGTAGTAAATTCTAACTGACTAACTGATAAGTACTTTAACGGGAGACTTAGTACTTATTAGGTGTAGAACCTGGATGCAAGACTGTGAAGAAGAAATCAGTCAAGATGACCTAGTGTGACTAGTAAATCTTACTGAGTAACTAATGAGTACTTTGACGGGAGACTTAGTACCTATTAGATGAGAAGTCCTTCCAGTTGTGTATCCAAGGACTAGTGTGAACTAAATGATATTGTTCACTGTTATCCTCACAAGTTCGGGAAGTTTGGCAATGGTATCTGGTGAAACATACTGATTCTGTTAAATATCTTAATGGGAGCTGGATATTTGCAATAACTGTATGAATAGAAGAAGTATGTGATGAAGAAAAAGCTCTATATGAAAATACATCATAACTACTATTGAAGACACCAGAGAGATAAGGTTTAGACTTATCTGCTGAAGATTGATTTATGGTTATACTATTAGAGTTTCTTCTACTTCAAGTTGCAGAGTGTGGCAATCTGAATCTTGTGTAGCAAGCAAACTGGAGATTCTAAATTTGGAAACTGTGACAAATTCCAAATAGAGGATGCTTCAAGGACGAACATCAAAGATGTTCTAAATTTGTACATCTCAGGGGGAGTAAGAGAGTATGGAGATCAGCAAGGACAATTTTATTCTGCTTCTAATCAAATGGAAAGTCTCTCAAAGACTAATCTTTAAACCAGAAGAAAAATGTCATACAAGATGTCAGAACATAACTCAAGACATGTTTTATCCTTGGAAACCAGCAAGAATCATTCTTAGTATTATCATCTTAAAACATGTAGTGATGGTGTGTATCACTTGCTCTAACTTAGTGCATGTTCCAACCTATGCACAAATCCTCCTCATGCAGTTCTCCTTCAAATAACATCTCTTGATCAAGACATTTATTAAAATCTAGGTATGTTGTTTAAATTGCTCAGGTTTCTAGAGTCTTTTCCGTTTCATTTATTTTAGTCTCTCATGTTCTTCGTTCGGATATGAGTATAGTCTAGAGTCTAGGTTATGTTTGTCAAATTGTGACAAGCATAGGGAATAAGGGTAGTGTTCAGACATTGTTAAGTCTGAGGTCATTCTTTACCGTTGTTTTGTAGAGAGTAGAGTCTTTTTTCGAGTCATGAACACAAATTGTTTCTTGTGTTCTAAGTCATTCTATAGAGGTATGTTATCTCTATGGATAGTCAGAGTTTTTGAGTTATTTTTTAAAGTCTGGCAAACTTATGTCTTGGGAGATGTCAACATCACATTGTGTTGTTATCTTGGAAGAATGTCTAGGATTGTGCATGTGAAGTTTGAAAAAGCAACATTATTGTCTAAAGTGGAAGTTCTGACATAATATGGATTAGAATGGGCAGGTTCTTATCTTGATGTTAGTAATATGTTCTGGCAATACATGATTACTCTCATGATGAAGACTTCACTAAGTGAGCGTGACTATGAAGACAGAAGTTTGGTGATCTGATCAACATAGCTGAAGATAAGGAGGATCCGTCTAGTTCAATTAATAAAGGGTGTTAATCATTGGGTGACATTGAGAAACACCATATCAAGAGGGATTTCCAATTTTCTTGGCTGACCATGATCTGATATATTTGAGTAGCAAGTTAATAATAACCAAATATATTTGAGTAGTAATGTTGATGAACATATATCAATCACTAGGGTTGATCTTCTCTTCCAAACAAGCAATTTATGATGAAAATATAGTGCTCAAGTGTTTATGAGAATGATATGAATTTTCTAGAATGTTATGAACATACATGTAGAAAATTCTTTATGAAGTATTATGAACAAAAACACTTGTTTGAAAATTTTTGTGAAAAAAATATGATGTTAAATTGCAATGGAAGAGGTGATTTTTAATTTGAAATATCATTTATTTATAAGTGCATAACACCTCTATGAAACATGGTAAATTTTGAGACATTTTCATGAAGTTTGCAATAGTTTAAAATAACAATGGTTCATGAAAAAACATAATTTTAAATTCTGTACAGCACTTCTTAAGTCAGTTAAAACGGTCACTTGACTTAACAAGTTCGGAGATTTTTTAAATTTCAAATTTAAAAAAACTGTTTCAGAACGTTGTAAATTGTGGCGGTTTTTGTGCTGTTACGGCAGCTAAAAACGCCATAATTTACCAAAAACTGCATGTTTGAAAAAGATTAAAATATTTAAATAATTGTCTAAATATTTGAACCAACCTAAAGCAACATCTATTGATTTATTCAAGTCAATATATTATATTTGAAAGTGATTTAACATGGTTCTAACATGATAAAAAATCATATTTAAAAGTGATTTAACATGGTTCAAATATAATTAAAATTAAATATATTTGAAAGTGATTTTGAACACAAATGTCCAATGCATTCAAGTGATTTTTTGGAGAATAATGAGCACTCATTTATCAATATGAATTGCATGCTTATACCTCAATAAATCAATATCAATGTTAGTCTTCAAAGAATGCTAGCTTTTAAACATGATGAATCTTGAGTACTTGATTTGATTAAATGCACTTGAGGATTTTTCTATACTTTTGCCATGATCATTTGATTATTACTTTGTCTTCATCAAAACAAAATAGATGGAGAGTCTTGACTTCATATTTTCCCCCTTTTTGATGATGACAAACTATTGAAATTTGAAGTGCATGATGTTCTTATGCGAATGCTCCCCCTAACTTTGATAACTTCCCCTTGATCAATGCTCTCCCTTGATTCATGGAGAATTTGACTTCTTTGTGGCTGCAAAAGTTAGATACAAGCAAGCATACACATATAAAAATATATTCTCCCCCTTTGTCATTAGCAAAAAGGATGAGAAAAGACTTTAAAATTATAGAGAAATTTATAAAAATAAAAGAAATTTATACCTATGAGTTTTACCTCATGAGTGACTTCATCAAAACATTCATATTTTGTGAATATGATTTTGAAGCCTTTGTCACAAATTTGACTTTTGCTTTAGAAGATTTTGCTTTAGTCTTTTAACATAAAGTACATCTTCAATTGGATGTAAAAGTTAGTGCTCCAACTTTGTCAATGCCAAGAATTCTTCCTTTAAGGTATTCCCCATATGTGAAATAACTCTTGGACTTTTAGAACTAGATATGAAAATTAGTTTATGTCTCCCATCAAATGCTTAGAACCACCACTTATCAAAATATCATAGATTTAAAGTGGTCCATAAGCAAACCTACAAAACAAATTAAGTTTGATTTGGTACCCAATGTGTTTTGGGTCCATCATAGTTAGTTCCCTTATTAACCCACACATAATGTCCACTTGCTAAACTAAAGTTTCTAACATTTCAAGCATTAGGTGTGTGGCCAATAATACCACAATAAAAGCAAGTAGGTATAAAGTTTCTTTGATATCTTGGAACATAAGATTTCTTCTTAACAAAACATTTTCTTTTATGATAATAATGAACCTTTTGTGCTTTATTCACTTCCTTGTTGGATTGGTCACTTGCTTTAACAAAGATAGTTTTACTAGTACTTGGTTTGTTAAACTTTGAATAACCAAGACCACTTTTATCATTAGAAAACCTTTGTTGGCTAAGGACACCTTCCAACCCAATTTGTCCTTTTTCATACCTTTAAAGAACTCTCTTTAATTGGACCATTTGGAAAGAAAGTGATTCACATTTGTTGCTTACAAAATTTTTTTTTTGATCACTAATCATCTTTTGTTTTTCATTTTTGAAATCTTTTTCCATTGTCTCAACTTTTTCTTCTAGAGACGAAATTTGATTCTTTTGAGATGATATAGTTTTGTACAAAATTTTGCATTCATTCAACAGTTCATTTATGGTACCTTGTGTATCATTATCATAAAGTTAAAATTCATTACTAACCTCATCATCTTCATCAACGGAATGGTGTGAAGCCATCAATGCTAGATTTGCACATTCTTTGCTTTTGGAATCGGAAGATGAACTTACTTTATTGTCATCCCATGCTACATATGCTTTATTTGGCCTTTTGTCCTTCTTTCTCTTGAAGTATTTATTCTTATTTTCAAGTGTAGGGCATTCGCGTTTGACATGTCCTTTTTCTCCACATTCAAAACATTTAACCTTCCTTGTTGGTGCTTCCCCTTTAATGATCTCCTTTTTCCTTTCTTTTCTTAGATACTTTTCAAATTTCTTGATAAAATCATCATCTTCTTCACTAGTGGATTCTTCTTGATTGCTATCATGATGTTTGACTCTCGTCTTTAAGGCAATGTCTTTTGAATCTTTTACTTGAATTTCATGCGTTTCAAGTCTTCCGAGTTCCGTTTCATATTCTTGAAGTTTTCCGAACAATGTTGCGGAAGTCATTCTAGATAGATTCTTCTTCTTAGATATCGCCGTTACTTTCGGTTGTCATTCTCTTGTTAAGAATCTAAGCACTTTAAGATTTTGTTCCTCGGTAGTGAGTTTCTTTCCAAATGAACTTAAGTGATTTACTAAGTGCACGAATCTCTTTTGTAAGTCGAGAATAGACTATCTTGGTTGCATTCTAAATAACTTTTATTCTTGACTTAAAGTATTTAATCGAGACCTCTTAACTTCAACGGTTCCTTCATGAGTTTCTACAAGAGTATCCCATATTTCTTTTGCTGTTGTACATGCAGAGACACAAAAAACTTGTCCTTGATAAGTGCACCTTGAAGAAGATTGATTGCCTTTTTATCATAGAGGACCTTTTTCTTATCATCGTCATTCCATGAAACTTGAAGCTTTGTTGATTCAACACTATCGAAAACAGTTGTAGGAACAAAGGGACCATTTTGGACTGCTTCCCATACTTCTTCTCCTTGTGCTTCTAAGTGAGCTTTCATCCAAATTTTCCAGAAATCAAAGTATTCTCCACAAAATAATGGAGGCTTGTCGTTACTACCACCGTCTCTAAAAACAGGATTTTGATTTGCGGAAGCCATTAGGATCTTTTAGGAATAGGTTACCTAAAACCTTCTCTGATGCCAATTGTAAGTACGAAGTGTGCGCCTAAGAGGGGGGTGAATTAGGACCTTGAAATTTTATCCGGTTTTAGAAACAAGTTGTTCTTATTTTTCTGGTCTGGTGCAAGAGTTTGGAAATGTGTTACTTTCTTTTCTGGTTATGATTTGTGAAAGCGGTAAATGCGAAAAAGTAAAGAACATAATGATGTATACTGGTTTCCCTCACAGTCCTAGAGTACTCTAGTCCCCTTTCAACATGAAAGAGATTTTACTATTGTTTGTGACTTACACAAGACAAACCAAACACCAAGAACAATCCTCTTAGATTTTCACTAAGTACACTAAGAGAACAATCCTCCCTTAATGACTCACTTGTTTCCAACAATCCTGGACAACAAGATTTCAAACACCAAGAACAATCCTCTTGGATTTACTAAATTGATTATGAGAACAATCCTCTCACTAATAAAAAACTCTTGCTTCCAACAATCCTGGATAGCAAGTTAATAATAACCAAATATATTTGAGTAGTAATATTGATGAACATATATCAATCACTAGGATAGATCTTCTCTTCCAAACAAGCAATTTATGATGAAAATATAGTGCTCAAGTGTTTATGAGAATGATATGAATTTTCTATAATTCTTTATGAAATATTATGAACAAAAACACTTGTTTGAAAATTTGAGTGAAAAAATATGATGTTAAATTGCAATGAAAGAGGTGATTTTTAATTTGAAATATCATTTATTTATAAGTGCATAACACCTCTATGAAACATGGTAAATTTTGAGACATTTTCATGAAGGTTTGCAATAGTTTAAAATAACAATGGTTCATGAAAAAACATAATTTTAAATTCTGTACAACACTTTTTAAGTCAGTTAAAACGGTCACTTGACTTAACAAGTTCGGAGCATTTTTTAAATTTCAAATTTAAAAAAACTGTTTCAGAACGTTGTAAATTGTGGCGGTTTTTGTGCTGTTACGGCAGCAAGGCCATAATTTACCAAAAACTGCATGTTTGAAAAAAATTAAAATATTTAAATAATTGTCTAAATATTTGAACCAACCTAAAGCAACATCTATTGATTTATTCAAGTCAATATATTATATTTGAAAGTGATTTAACATGGTTCTAACATGATAAAAAATTATATTTAAAAGTCATTTAACATGGTTCAAATATGATTAAAGATAAATATATTTGAAAGTGATTTTGAACACAAATGACCAATGCATGCAAGTGTTTTTTGGAGAATAATGAGCACAAGTTTATCAATATGAATTGCATGCTAATACCTCAATAAATCCAGATCAATGTTAGTCTTCAAAATATAATTCTTGCATTCTTTGATGCTAGCTTTTACACATGATGAATCTTGAGTACTTGATTTGATTAAATGCACTTGAGACTTTTTCCATACTTTTGCCATGATCATTTGATTATTACTTTGTCTTCATCATAACAAAATAGATGGAGAGTCTTGACTTCACAAAACATAACTTTGACAACAAATAAGAACATATCTTTTACATTCTCAAAATTGGTCTTTTGTTCTTCAAGGCTTCACATTCTACTCTGTCTGTAGAATCAGAAACTCTCCCCCTTTTTAGCCATAATATGACAAAGATAGAATCGATGTCATAATATGTAGTGGAACATCCTCATGCAACACTTATGTACATGAGGAAGACGATGGGAGATAACCTTTGTCTCTGAGGACCAATGGTGGCATAAGAGAACCCTTACTCAATCTCCAACTAGAAACCAAATCCTAGCTTAAGGTCTAAGAGAGAACATGAATGAATTCTTACCACCACTCCTTGTAACTTAGAACACAAATCACAATTGTGTTCATAACTCAGATCACAATCACAACAACAAAAGATCCTATACATAAAGCTATATATGATGGAACACTTTTGTTGAACTCACAGAAAAACTCATGACCGAAACAAGTAACTTCCCCATCCTGTGTTTTTCTTGGTTTGGCCAGACTTTGGCATAGGAACCCATCACAGTACCAAACCCGAACACAACTAATTTGAACACACACGAAGGACATATTGAGAGAATTTGATTTCTGCAATCTGTTGAGACGCCAATTTATAGCCATTTGAGATCATAGGAAATAACGATGGTCTTGTTCAACGGTCAAACGGTTTATTAGGAAACAGTTCCAAAAGCAATTACTTTTTCCAAAGCAATTTTTGACTGTTTCTTCTGATAGGAGTTATCTTTAAAACCAGCTCATGCATAGTCATCGATTGAACTTTACACCGTCCACTGATGTGAAGAGATAAACTCAAGACATATTTCCTTGTTTGACTCAGTAGATTCAATGTCTTTAACTATGTCATGACATCCTGTCAGACATTGTCACTTTTTCACCCCTTAAGCACATAGCTCAAGATTCTTCAAGAGACTTTGACAAAGCATCCTATGAACCAAGTAACAGACCTCCCACTCACTCTACTAACTCACTAGTCATAGACATAGACCTCTGTTGTTCTGAACACCTTGAGACTGTTTAATGCAACAATGAAAAACCTTCCAACACTTGTTGACACACAACCACCTCATCAGTCCATAGAAAGAAATGTGGATTCTAGTTGCACATGGTTAGATTCAACCATTCACAGATAATTGACAATAATGTTACACCCTATTATATCAAACGTTTTCACAAGAACATGCATTCTTTACAAAAATTGCTTTAACCATGATGCATGTGTTTCTTCTGAATTAGTACATCTTCTCTATGATGTTAGAGCATTTCTAACCAAGACAATTTTCTTGAAAAATATATCTTGAACTAAGAAGTCACTCCCCCTAACTGAGATAGTTTGTGCTTCTTCAAGGAAAAACTTGTAATGATGAATGGAAAACATAAGACGCATCTTCATATCTCCAAGAGCTCACTCTCTGTTCAACTATCCTGCTGAACACACTCACTTTAGCAATGTTGCTCCTTTACATTAGATACTCACACCAGAAATTAGATGTTATAACATTGTGTCTAACATTAAAATACAATTGTGCTATTTAGACTAGTACTACCAGTACATTCCACAAAGTCCATTTCTCTTTCTACAACAGATTCTAGTCTACCAACTTATCTCCACCTGAAATAATCAACTGATGACCTCTTGACACTAGATGCACACATAGAGATGTTGCCACAATCTCAACATAAAGAACTGCCACTTGTACTTTGTTGAGCATAATCTTACCATGTTTATATCAGATCATGGTCTGCTAAGACAATTTGAAATCCCTCTTGATATGGTGTTTCTCAATGTCACACAATGATTAACACACTTTCTTACTTGAACTAGACGGATTCTCTTTATCTTTAGCCATGTTAATCAGATCACCAAACTTTTCTCTTCATAGTCACACTCACTTAGTGAAGTCTTCATCATGAGAGTAATCATGTATTGCCAAAACATATTACTATCATCAAGATCAGAACCTGCCCATTCTAATCCACAATAAGTCAGAACTGCCACTTCAGACACTAATGTTGTTTCTTCATTCTTCACATGTTGGGTTCTAGACATTCTTCTAGAATAGAAAAACATAGTGATGTTGTGACATCATGCAAGACATTAGTTTACCAGACTCAAAAACTCAACAAACAGATAGTCTGAGTGTTCCTCCAACTACAATGGTTGATCTCTTATCATACTTTATACTCCCCCTGAGAAATACAACATAAGGATGTCTTGAATGTTTGTCCTTACGAAAATTGAAGCATTCTGCATTTGGAACTTGCCACACTTTCCAAATTTGGAATCCTTAGTTTGCTTGCTACACAAGATTCAGACTGCCACTTTCTGTACCTTTTAATAGAAGAAACATCTTGTGTATAGCCATGAACATGTCTTCATAAGATAGATCTGAACCTTATCTTTCTGGTGTCTTCAAAAGATGTGATGTTTCTTCTTTATGTAGATCAAACTCTTTTATACATCACATGCTTCTTCTTCTCTTGATTCAGATTTCCACATAGTTATTGTTAATATCCAGCTCCCATCAAGATATTTAGCAGTATCTATATGTTCCTTCTTTCTTGAATCAATTCTTTAAATGAACACCAGACAACATTGCCCCTCTTTACAAACATGTGAAGATAACAGTGAACTTTAATGTTGATGTAAAGTTCAACCCAGACCATGGATACTCCTATTAGTCACTCAGATATAATAGAATGCTCACACCAGATCCTTCTGAGTGATTTCTTCTTCACACTTATAAACATCCTTCTTGGCAATGATGTTTCAACATCTGCTATGACATCGTTCATTAAGGCTTTTGGAGTTAACATCCAAAATATCTCATTCATGACACTTGGGGAAAACATAGAAAGCACGATAAACATCACAAACTCAGCTACACATCCAACATGATTTAAGGATAATATAAGCCATATCTCAATAAGCTTTTCTTCAGACTCTCAATCTGAGTTTGAGATGATGGATGCCACAATCTGTGCCTATAGAGGAGATTCCCTCAATAAGGTTTCTGGAAAAGATTCACTTATGGCATGACACTGAAAAATTTAGATTCTTCAAAGCAATCTAACTCCCTTGAATCATCAGACAACATCCAAGACTATATTTCACTGTGAATGATACACAATATTCAGTTCCAACCAAAATCTGTTCTATGGTCATGAATAAGGTTTCACATATCGGGTTCCTTTGATCAGAAGAAACTACCAAATATAAGCTCATCTTGATTTCTCATAAAGGTCTTGTAGAGAACACCTGTATGAATCCTTTTACTTGTATTGAGCTTAACTTCCATACTCCTATAAGCTTAGGTCAAAAATAAACTGACATATGGAGTAAAGGGCTTAGTTGATCATGTCCTAATCAACCATCACAAAGCAGATGTCTCCTCTTCCAAATTAGGAGTAGGTTCCAAACAAATGTACTCACACTACATTAGTTCAGCACCAGAACATTTGTTCTTCAACTGGTAGCTGCATACCAGTACCACATACGTTCCATCTCCTTGGAACACATCATCCTTAATAATCTTCAAGATCATCAAACCACTTTGCAGATGTATATGAGAATCATTGATCAATTAATGCTCATCAACTCTAGTAAACCATGCCTTTATGAGTGGACTTGAGAGAGATCTCAGGTATCTTTGACACTTGCACTAAAGTTGAAAATCTGCTCAATATTCTGTTGATAGAATTATAACCCTATAATTCTTCTATCACAAAGGGGTTGTATCAGAGGCTATGCAGCGGAAAATAACCATATATCAACCGAACTTACACAATGCTTAATCCATGAACCAATTCTAAGCATGACATCCAAGGATTGAATGTAACTCAACCCTGCAAAATGCTTGCTTCTGCACCAAGCAACAGACTAGACCTAACCAAAGTCCCGGCCTGATAAAACCACATAGGCACAGAGGTTACCTTATCAACATCTTCACTCCCGCATGAAGGTTTTGATACTTTTCTTCTCTATACATAGATACAGGCTGAACAGTTCAATTTAAATTCTTCACTCCCGCATGAAGCCTTTAGATTTAACTTTCTTTGTTCCAGCATTAATATCTCCTTTCATCAAGGAGCCATAACAGCTCTGGTCAGGTTTGTCTAATCATCCACATATAGTTCCATCCTCCACTTCAAGGGACCATACAATATGAACACTCCTTATTCAAACAATCTTCTACCATCAGCACAACCAGAAAGTATCTCCCATGGATATCATCTAGAAACAGACAAGATGCCTGCTCTGATACCAATTGAAATTCTGGTATGACAGGCTTAGGATGTCACTCACGATGTCAAGACATCTGATCTATTATCAGCTTGTCTAAGGCAGGACAGAATGATCCTCTTTTTTTGATTACCCCTTAAGAGGAAGGAGTCCATGAGTGCTGGGACCATGTTAGTTCAATCAACATAACCAGATTGTAAACTTCATTGGTTCTGTAATAGGACAAGCTATTAAACCTGATCCTGATTTTATACACGATGTTATGACATTCAAGACTTAACAGATAATACATTGCAGAAGATAAATAACACAGTGAGTTGTTTACCCAGTTCGGTTCAACCAACCTACATCTAGGGGCTTTCAAGCTAGGGATAAGTCCACTATAATAGAATCAATTCATAGACCCTCAACAAACCTCCAATCTGCGATCTAATCACTTAAAACTACCTGTGATATACTTTACCTAAGACACTCCTAGGTATGAGGCCCCCTCAATTACCTTTATCAATCACAACCTATGATATTCTTAGCAATAATATTGAAGACACTCTTCAAGACACAATACTTGATCTTGCTTCACAGCTTCAATCAAGAACATAATACTCAACTCTTACCTACAGGTTTCGAGTGAGAACAAAAACTTCTCTTACCTACAGGTTTCAAGAAGAACATGGCAGTCATCCCACAACCTGGATGGTCTACCTTTACAAACCCTAATGATTACATCTTTTCAATACATGACATGCACACTTAAACTAGGTTACAAAGTTTTCTATTTATAACCTATTCCCAACTGGACTTGGGCTCACAATCGCAGCATTACTAGCTGTTACAAATCAGCAGATATCTTCTGCTAAAAGAAAGGTCTTCAATCATAAGTTTCCTAATTTATCTCCTAAATTAGAAACTGTTGAATCTTCAATATTCTGATTTGATTCTTCAATATTCTGACTTGATTCTTTTGACCTTTAAATCTGTGCCACAGGGGATTACATAATATTACATAGAATATTCTGTATCTGTTGAGTATCAGATTGAATCTTCATGTTCCAGTTCTGCAGGCGTGATGTCATGAGTTGATGTCATGACATTCCATATAAAATCTTGCTTTTGTACCTGTTTTGTTCTTTTATATTTGCAAGACTTATACATTCTATTACATATTGTTGCTATTATATTTTAGCCAAACATAGATACCAATTAGACAATACAGAGCATCAACAGGGGGTATGCCCCGCTTTTCATTATGTAAGGATATATAGCGGCTCGGCCTGCGTGGTCGTTAGTCTGGCACATTTTACGGGTTTATTGCCCGTCTTTTAATTCATGCCCATTTTATTCTATATTTATTGCTTTCGTTTGTCTCGTTTTCGGAAGCTTGTTTGCGTGCGTTTGACTTCTAGGCTGACGTGCACACTGTTCCCCATGTCTTTAGGTGCATTTAATGCTTTCGATATTACTTATGCCAGTTTCCCTCTCTTTTTCTCTATAAAAAGGGGGTGTATGAGAGTTCCTTGCCTCTCTTTTTTGTTTTTCTCATAACGATGGATTATTCTGAAGGTAAGAAAGTTTCCAAAGTGGCTCCTCCTCCTCCGAAGCAGAAGAAGAAAGGGGGTCCCCCTGAAGCTGCCCCTCGGTCAGATAAGGGGTCATGTCATGACGACCTAATCGAATTCTTCCAAGAATGAAGGTGTTGCTAAGGAGCTCGACTCTGATTCTGAGTGGGACGTGGATTATCTCCATTATATCAATTTGGAGGATTTCCTGCGCCTCAACCAAGAAGTCTGACGTAGTTTCCTTGTGTTTATGCTTTCTGTATCCATTTAATGAATAAATAAAGATTGTATTTTTGTCCTTTGTTCTTTGCGTGCTTTAGTGTCGCAACTTTTGGGTAGGGATTTTGTACTCTATCCAATAAATGAATGAAGTATTTTTATCGTAGTTAATTTATCTGTTTGTAGGATATTTGCTCGGTTTCAATGTGTGGTCGCCAAGTGTGTGGAACTCTGGTCGACAACCGGGGACACGTGCCTGGCAGGGGTGAGTCCCGGGCCCCGTTGTGTTGGGGTCTGAGTCTCATTGCGTGAACGGTCCCCTCGCGAGCAGGGCGTTCTACCGTCGTGGTACCGCTACGACGGGGTGCTCGGCATACGTGCCCCTCGAAGGACAAGGATTCTGCTCGATTACGGGAGCGGGCTTCTGTCGTTTTGTTTCATCATGAGGTGCTAGGCGTGTACTCGAACCGCACCTGTGTTTCGAGCGCTTCTGGCTCCTAGCTGTAATACTGCTTGAGTTTTTCAGCGTTCCAAGGTCGAGCAAGTTCTTTTCCTTGTATATTTTCTAAGTAGTATGCTCTGTTTTCGGTCTTTGCTCGGACGCGGTAGGGGCCTTCCCAGTTCCCGTCCAGCTTGCCTTCGTGAGAATTCTTGTGATTTCTCTTAAGCACTAAACTATCAACTTCAAATTCTCGTTTGATGACTTTCATGTCATATCTCAGAGCGATTTTGAGCGATGCTTCCCATTGAGTTGCGCCCGACCGGATCTATTCGACCAGGTCGAGTTCCTCTATGACCGCTTCCCCTTTCATTTCCTCATCGAGGGGCTCCTCAGTTCGCCTGGTGGACACTTACACCTCGATGGGAATTACGGCCTCTGTCCAATACGTGAGCCGAAACGCGGTTTTCCCGGTTGTGGAATGGGGCGTGGTTCGGTAGGCACAGAGGATGCTGTGTAGTTCCTCGATGCACCCTTTCTTGATCTCATCCAATCTCCTCTTGAGGCCTCTCAGGATTACTCTGCTGGCGGCCTCCGCTTGCCCGTTCGTTTGGGGGTGCTCGACCGATGCAAAGTGTTGTTTCGTCCCCAACTTTCCGACGAAATCCTGGAAGTGTTTGTCAGTGAATTGGGTGCCGTTGTCGGTGATGATGGCTAGGGGCACCCCAAACCGGGCGAGGATGTATCTTTTGTAGAAACGTAGCACGTTCAAGGACGTGATTTTAGCCAATGGCTTGGCCTCGATCAATTTGGTGAAGTAATCGACGGCGATTATGAGGTACTTATTTTGGTTGGTTCCAGTGACGAACGGTTCGAGGAGATCCATGCCCCACCATGCAAACGGACAGGGGGACGGTTGGGACTTGAGTTTTTTGGGAGTGCGATGTGCATGTCCCCAAAATACTGGCTTTTGTCACATCTTTTTACGTATTCTTTGGCGTCGTATTGCATGGTGGGCCAGTAGTATCCTTCCCGTAAAGCTTTCTGAGCGAGTGATCTTCCTCCCACGTGTTGGGAGTTGATCCCTTCGTGTATCTCTCAAAGCACTTGGGGGCCATGCCCTCGTCAATGCATTTGAGGAGGGGGATGGAAAACCTTATGCGGTATAACCGGTTTTCGACCAGGACGTACGAGCAGGCTCTTCTTTTGATTATGGAAGCTTCATTCAGATCGTCTGGCAAAAGTTCGTTCGTAAGGTAGTTGTAGACCGGGGTCATCTAGCAGGAAGCGCCCCCGATCACGTTTACGTATATTATTGCGACCGGAGCCTCGGTGCTGGGTCGGGGCAAGACTTCCTGGATCACAAATTTGTTGTCGCCCTTCCTTCTTGTGCTGGCCAGTTTTGACAAAATATCCGCCCGGGTATTATGTTCTCGTGGAATATGTCTTACCTTGGCAGTTTTGAACCGGCATCCTTATGCGAACAAGGTTCAGGTATTCGGAGAAGTTGTCTTTCTTGGCTTGATATTCCCCCGAGATGTGGGACGCCACCAGCTGAGAGTCGGTGAACACTTCTATCTCCTCAGCTCCGATATCTTCGGCGAGCCGGAGGCCCACGAGGAGTGCTTCGTACTCTGCCTGGTTGTTAGAGGTGGGGAACGATAGGGAGAGTGATACTTCTATCAGGGTTCCTTCCCCGTCTTCCAGGATGATGCCTGCTCCACTTTCAGAGGAGCTTAATGCTTCGTCCACGTATATGATCCACTTTCGAGCGTTGTTCGTGGTCGTCTCGGCGAAGGCCATTTCAGCCACGAAATCTGCTAGACCTTGTACTTTTAGTGCCTTCCTGCCTTCGTATCTTATGTCGAATTCTGATAATTCCAACGACTAGCGGAGCATTCTCCCGACCATGTCTGGGCGTCCGAGCAACTGTTTTATGGGTTGCTCGGTGCGCACGATTATGGTGTGTGCAAGGAAGTAAGGTCTTACCCTTTGGGCTGCGTTGATTAGGGCCAAGGCGACCTTTTTTATTTGCGGGTATCTGACCTCGGGGCCCTGGAGTTCTTTGCTTGTGAAGTAGATCGGTTTCTATCCTTCCGGGGTTTCCCTTATAAGGGCGGCACTGACGGCTTCTATCGTGACGACCAGGTATAGATAAAGGGTTTCCCTGGCGTTAGGCTTCGAGAGGAAGGGCGGGCGTGACAGGGCCTATTTGAGGTGGACGAGGGCTTGTTCGCACCCGTCGGTCCATTCGAACGCGGCCTCTTTTTGTAGAAGTTTGAACAGTGGGACTGCGTGCTGGGCACACTTGGCTACGAATCTGGATAATGACGTGAGCATCCCGTTCAGAGACTGGATAGATTTTTTTGAGTTTGGCATAGGGAAGTCTAAGAAGGCCCTGCATTTGTCCGGGTTTGCTTCAATTCATCTTTCTGTTAAGTAGAAGCCGAGGAATTTACCAGCTCGAACTCCAAATGTACACTTTTCGGGGTTGAACCTTATTTTGCACTTTCGGGCCTGCTCGAAGACCTTTCGGAGGTGGAGCGCGTGATCGGTCTCTTCTTGGGATTTGACAATCATGTCATCCATGTATACTTTGAGCATATCGCCTATTTCTGCTCGGAATACGTTGTTCATCATTCGTTGGTACGTTGCCCCAACATTTTTTAGGCCGAAGGGCATTATGTTGTAGTAATAGTTGCCCGATTCGGTCATAAAAGCCGTGTATTTTTTGTCAGTTTTAGCCATAAGTATTTGGTTGTACCCCGAGTATGCGTCCATAAATGATAATAATTTAAAACCGGCGAAATTATCTACTAATTTATCTATGTTCGGCAAGGGATAAGCATCTTTGGGGCAAGCCCTATTAAGATCACTGTAGTCAGTGCACATTCGTCACTTTCCATTGGATTTCTTTACAAGTACAACGTTGGAGAGCCAAGTAGTATACTTGGCTTCCGATATGAATTTAGCCTCTAAGAGGTCCCTAATAGCTAATTCGGTCGCGACCGTCTTTTCTGGGGACTACTTCCTTCTTCTCTGAGCGATGGCCTTGCAAGTCGGTCGATCGTCAGATGGTGGCAGGATACTTTCGGGTCAAGGCCGAGCATTTCAGGTGCGCTCCAGGCGAATAAGTCGGTGTTCTCCCGGAAGCAAGCTTTGAGCTATTTTCAGGCCAGCTATGGCAGATCGACGCCGATCTTGACTCTTTATTCAGATCTTCCCCTAGTGGCACCAGCTCGAAATCTCCGTCGGGTATAGGGCGCATGCTTTCCTCGTTCGGCTTCTTCGTTTTTGCTTTGCCCTCGGTTTCTCTGCAGAAACGACTGTCTAGATTGACGGTGTCAATGCGCGGCAGAGGCTTCAAGATCTCCGAGCCGCGGAGGCCATCGGCCTGTCTTGGGGTTGAGAAGTCGTTTTAATCGAGTTGAGGCCCCTAGTGGATGCCTTAAAACACCTTCGGGCTGCTTCGATGTCTCCGTGGATTGTGGCTACTTGCTCCTTCGTTGTATAATATTTGAGTTTGAGGTGGACCGTGGAGGGAACAGCTACCAACTCAGCCAATGTAGGTCGTCCCAAGATGCATTGTTAGATTGACGGGAAATCGATAACCAGGAACTGGACTTTGATGGCCCTGACCGTTTCTGCATCTCTAACCGAGATAATCAACTCGACGAATCCCTACGGCTTCGTCAAGGTGCCGTTGAAGCCTTGTTGGTCGGAACCTACGTAGGGTGTAAGGTGGCGGTCGTCTAGCTGTAACGTCTTGAATAGCTGGGAGTACATAATATCTACCGAGCTTCCTTGATCGACCAAAATTCGGCGTATGTCGAAGTTGGCTATTCGTGCTCAGATAAGGAAAGGGATGGTGGCATTAGAAGCACCACCCGGCAATTCTTCCCGGTAGAGTGCAATAGGGGACGAGCCGCCTTTGGAAAGATCTAGCGTCGCTGATTTTCTTGAACTGGATGAGATCAGATCCTCGAACTTCCGCTTTACGAATCCAACTGTGAGCTTGCTGAATCCCCCTCCGGAAATAACCATGGTCGAGGGGAAGAGTTCCCACTCACTATGTGAGGAGAGGTAGAAGGAGGTTCTGGCCTAATCGGGGAGGTAGAAATCCTCCGGTCGTGTGACACTCAGGGCCACCTGTATGGCGGGTGTATCTTCTGCAGGTTTTTCTTCAACAACGGATCTGGTTTCCTGTGCGGCTTCTTGTTTTTTCGCATACTGTTTCAAGTGCCCTTCTCTGATAAGTATCTCAATCGCATCTTTTAGGCGGATGCAGTCCTCAGTATTGTGTCTGTGGCTTTTGTGGAAGTGGAAATACTTGGACTTGTCCATATTCGGTCGGGCTGGCAAAGATTTTGGAAAGCGGACCTTGCCCGCTTGGAACTCCGCGTTGGCGCACTCGGTCAGGATGCACTCCCTGGATGCATTTAGGGGCGTATACTTACGGAATTTCCCAGCTGGGCCCTTATAATCCTTGGGATCTCGGCCTTTGTTGTCTTTTTTCTTTTCTGATCCTCAACAAGAGTCGTCTTGGCGGGCACCTTTCGTGCTTTCTTCCTGCCTAGAGTTACGGGCTGCGTCTGTGGCCTCCTTTTCTTCATACTATATATATGCCTGGGCTTTGAGGAAAAACGGGTCCAAGGTGGACAGCGTTTTGATTCCTACGGCTTTGGCAAAGTCAGAACGAGGTCGGAGGCCTCGTTTGAGCATAAACTTCTTCATGTGGGCCATCGTAGATACTTGTACGGCCTCTTTGTTGAACCTCTCTATGTAGGTCCGGAGTGACTCATCTTTCCCTTGGATGATGGCCTCCAGGGAGGCTTCTAACTTCGGGTGCCTGCGGGAAGCCGTGAAATGCCGCAATAAAAGCTTTCCGAGCCCTTTCCAGGATGTGATGGACTCGTCGGGAAGACTCTTGTACCATGTCATCGCGCCCTTGCGCAGTGTGGTCGGGAACAAACGGCATTTGATCGCGCCGGAAAATCCTTTGTAATCTAAGAGGGCATCGATGTTCTCGATGTGCTCGTCAGGGTCGGTCGTTCCATCATACGTGCCTAAATGAGGGGACTTCTCTAGGCCGACCGGTAGGGGTGCTTCTAAAATGGCATGGGACAAGGGGCCCCGACACTCGTCTTCATTGTCATTGAGGATCAGGGTGAAGGACCGACTACGACTTCGTCTGTGATGCTTGCGATTGTCAAAGTGCCTTGGAGTAGGTGACTTAGACCTTCTTTTTTTCCGGGGAGACGATGAGCGTTGTTAGGAGCGATAGTCTTTATTTCCTTTCTTGGAAGTGGAAGAGGGGCGCTCTCTCTGGGAGGGAGAGCGATGGCGCTTCTTGGTGGCCACGACCTCGTGTTGGGAGCGAGGGTGGCGTCCGGGAGGAGTCTTAGAGCGTCATTTCTGTTCCAGCGCTCTGATCTGATCATTTTGTTATTGGATCAGAGCGTTGGTCTGCGCAAGGGTGGCCAAGACGGTAGCCGTGGTCTGGTCCGGGGGGTTGGACCCTTGACCAAGAAAGGGTTTTCCAGAACTGTCTCTTGATGGTCTCTCTGTGGTGGTGCGTAGTGTTGTTATGGGCATCTTCCGAGGAGGGAGACGCTGTAAGACCGTCACGAGGATAAGGAGTAGTGTTGCTTAGGGGAGGAACGACGAGAGTGATGTCGTTTTTGTTGGTCATTGTTGCGTCCAAAGAAGGGAAGTATTCGTTATTGTCGGCCATGAATGATTGTTGGATGAGAGTTTTGGTTTATGAATTCTTGCAGATCCAAGAAAGGATCAAGAAGTGCAAGAAAAGAATCAGGGAAGCAAATCTTCCCCACAGTCGGCGCCACTCATCTTCATGAG
This sequence comes from Vicia villosa, assembly GCF_029867415.1. Taxonomy (NCBI): domain Eukaryota; kingdom Viridiplantae; phylum Streptophyta; class Magnoliopsida; order Fabales; family Fabaceae; genus Vicia; species Vicia villosa. The sequence goes on from NC_081180.1 coordinate 164,728,175, forward strand.
CAGAACAGGTGGCCAGCGACGGTCAGGCTTGAACTTCGGGACGGTTGAGAGAAAAAAAGGGGTTGTACCTGCAAGTCACTCCAATGCCAGAGTAAGTGTTTGAACAACGAGGTACAACAGAAAATTAAGAGATTTTTGGGTAGAATTGTGATTACCTTGCCCTCTAGGGTTAGAGGGCTATTTATAGGACAGCTCTATGAAAATGAACTCCATCTTTTGAGGTCCCACGCGTGATTTACGGCCAGGAAACGCGGATAACCAGTCTTTGCCGAGCACGAGGTTTTAGCGTGCTCGGTTATGTCTTGCGTTTTCCCGGAGCAGGCCGGGGAAGGCTGTCGCGTGTTTGGGCCAGGATGCATTGGGCCAAAGAGTGGATTGAGCCAATTGAGATAATTGGGCCAGTCTGGAACAATAAATATGAATGATAATGGAAAGTTATGGGTGGTTAAACTTATTTCCATGGGAATATTATATTGCCACCCTTTAATCCTTGGAATAAAAAGAGAAGAATCATGTGTAAATAAGATTCCAAGGAATAAAAAATACCTTGGAATAATTTTTTTAAACTTTAATCAAACATGGGAAAATAGGATTCCCATAGCTATATTCCCAAGAATTTTTTTTTTAACCTTGAAACAAACACACCCTAAGTCATTCGTTTTTGTACAACACATTAATTTAAAATATTAAAAATAAATTGAATAGAGCAGATGAAACTTTAACTCTCTCCAATGAAAATTTCAATACAGAGAATCCATTCCCATCATAATACACAGGATTTTATAACCATCTTTAAAGAGCGTCTCCAACAAAGACTTTAAAAAATATAAACAATTTATTTATTTTTTTATTAGATCACATCTATGATTCTATGTGGCAAATCTGAATTTTATAAAATTTGTAGAAATGTTTTATTTAAATTAATCTTCTATACAAATATAAAATTAATTATATTTACAATCAACTAAAAAAGTTAATTAAACTACCATGCTTATAAAATTTTTAAATATACATCACTAAAATTATTAAAATGAAAATATAATATATTTTATAAATGTTAGAACTAAATAAGCTATTGGATTTTCAAAAGAATAAATTAAGTCTTTTGAAAAAAAATGTAAGTAAATAATTTCAATAACTATAAGTCTTATAACATATCTCATATGTAGGTGGGAGATGTCATGTTGTATATTATTTTTGAATTTAAGGTTAATACTCCAACGCTCAAGTCGGGAGATGTCATGTTGTATATTATTTTTGAATTTAAGGTTAATACTCTAACGCTCAAGTCAGTAAAAAAAAATAAAAAGTGATATGTGAATGAAAATAGATTTAAATATTTGAGAAATAGTATGCTTTTGCTCTTAAATATAAGAAGTAGTTGGAAATTGAAAGCGTGGAGTGAGGCGTGGATCGCAGTCAACCGTTAGATTAATTTGAATGGCAATCAAAGCTTTCATGGGTGGAATTGTCTACTTCCAGAAAGGAGAAGGTCTACTAGTTCTGCGCGCTGCGACCTGTTTCACCTTACCATTACACCTTTGTCTTTGGGCTTTGCAGACGGAACAAAACAATTTCCCTCCAAGCCTAGTTTCTGCTTAGCAGGACGAGGGTTTGCAATAGGTGTTCCTATTCGGCCATTGGATCCAGGGATGAAGTTATTTGAATGGATGTTACTTCCATCGAGAACAAACATTTTTAATTTTTTTTCTTGTAATATGTTACATTTTGATGAGAACGACTGGCACATGTCTCTTGTGCTAGTTGGTGATGATTTTGTGGAACCTTATTTTGCAAGTGATATGCTTTTAACAAGGACATCAACTTTTGATGATCCCAACTAATGTCTTATGATAAGACAAGCATGAAAGATCAAGCGGATAAAGATGTAAACCTTATCATTAGGGTTTGATGGACTTGATTGACAATCAAATGGAATATCACATCTAAAACTACGCAAGTAAGTGTCCACAAAAGAGAAAGTATGTGGCAAAGTCTTGAAGTATTGTGGTACCTCCTATTTTAGCTGTGAGTGAAACAAATGTAATACATAAAGGCTTTATCGGAAAAACGCATGGCTAAAGCACCAAACACTAAAAGGATTTTCAAAATATTTTTACCTAAAGAAAATATCTTCAAAAACATCTTGAAGTTGTTCACATGAATTGGGAGAAGTCAAAATAACTATAGGCGAAATTTTGACTTTTCTAATCGCTTAGAGCATTTGTCTAATTGATTAGATCAGTTCAAAATTAAGTCTCAAGCTATTATATTTCAAACTTACAAACAATTATATTTCAAACTTCTAATCGGTTGGGAAAACTTGTCAATCAATTAGATTGCTTTAAAATGCATTTATTAAAAATTTATTTTTTAGTCAACATCTAGCCTATAAATAAATGTCTATTTTCTCATTTCTTTTCATCCAAAAATGTGTTTTGACATATCTATCTTACTCTCTCTTTCTCTAAAGTTTTATTTCACTTTCTCTTATTAATATTTCAACCTAAATACTTTTGTGAGAAAATTCTTTTGTGACTGAGGATGTATCTGTAATTCTGTAAAAGAGAATTATAATTACGATGAAATAAATCTTTATTTAACAATGTTAATATGGTAAAAGCACAACATTAAATGGTGTCATGTTTAAGTGTAAGGGTGGTAGGTAAAAGTCTCCTAGAACATGTTATTAACAAAAAGAAATACGTTTATGAACTTTCATAACACACTTACCTAGACTCATAGAAAAGACATTGATCTCTCTTTATCTACCTAAGAGTAGTAGAAATCACATTGATCTCTCTTTATCCAAGCCAAAAACCATTCTTAAAACAAGAAAATTTTACCTTACATACTACAATCTTTATCCAAGCCAAAAACTATTTTTAAAACAAGAGGATTTTACTTGACATATTAAAATCATACTTGATACCCGCATATTTTTGTAATATTAAAAATTTGTTTTTTATTTTTTTATTAATCAAATGTTAAATATTTTTATCATAAATTCAAAAAACTAGCTAGATCATACTTAAAATTCGATATGTAGTTTTACTAGCATTTTAAAAAAATACTTTAAAATCATAAGTTTTGAAAAAATATGTGATTTTATATTAAATTTTTCAAATATCCGATAAATTTTGAGAAATTTTTAATTTTTTACCGAATTTTTAAAATAATCGATATAAAATATATGGATGCACCCAATATTTTAAAAAACTTGATAGGTTATTTTTTTTAGTTATTATTTTAAAAAACAAAGGATAAATCTAATAAGTTTTGTGATTTTTCACATTTTTGAAATTTTTTTATAAAATTATAATTTATTTTCAAAAATCTATAATTCTACTTAGATATTTGAAAAATCTAATATTAAAATATATATATATATATATATATATATATATATATATATATATATATATATATATATATATATATATATATATATATATATATATATATATATATATATATATATATGAGGAGGGATCAAATTACACCAATATATTACACTAATAGTTACACTCATTTATAACCCTTGATATGATTTTAATCTAATGGTTAAAAATGTCCATTTAGTGACTCATGATTGTTTCTTAAAATAGTTTCATCCTATTTTTGGTAATAAATAATTTTTACTTTATCAAATTATAATTTGTTTTTCACATAAAAAAGATCTCTCCTACTTTTTCTAACAATTAAATTACTCTTCATTTTTCAAAAGAAAACGTGTTTGTTAAAAAAAACTTGATTCTAAATATTTTTAAAAAAAATCATTATTCAAAGTTAAAAAAAGTTATCTAATGTAAATAATAAAATTGTTTAATTTTTAAATATAATTCAAAATAATACTAAATATATGTAAAAAAAATACAAAACTAAATATTGAATAATTAGTACATACTAATAATAATTGTGAGTAAAATATAATATTATTTTTAAAAATATTGAAGTTTGTTTAAAATTAAGAATACATATTTTTTAATTAAAAAATTATATTTTTATTAAGAAATATTAGAAATCACGTATTTTTATACACATTTTGAACATTATTTTATATTCTATTTAAGTTTGGTAGAATTTCAGTATTTACTTTTAAATAATAGAATATGATTTTATATAAAGCAAATAAAAAAGTAAATTTGTTTTAAAATAAAAAGAAGTTTTTTTTCTTAAGAATCTTGATTGGTTTTATAAAAATTATTTAGAATCACGTTTTCTTTTTTTAAAAAAAATATTTAGAATCAAGTTTTCTTTTTTAAAATAAAGAGTAATTTAATTATTATAAAAAGTAAGAGAGATTTTTTTAATTTTATGTGAAAAATAAATTATGATTTGATAAAATAAAAAATTATTTATTACCTAAAATAGGAGAAAACTATTTTAAGAAACAATCATGAGTCACTAAGTGAGCATTTCTAATCATTAGATTAAAATCATATCAAGGGTTATAAATGAGTGTAATTATTAGTGTAATATATTGGTGTAATTTGATCCCTCCTCATATATATATATATATATATATATATATATATATATATATATATATATATATATATATATATATATATATATATATATATATATATATATATATATATGATTTTATATCATTTTGATACAATATCATAGATTTTAAAAACAAATTATAATTTTATATCATTTTTTAAAAAAATCTGATATAAAACATATGGCTTTGTACCATTTATTTTTAAAATTTTGAAGTAATAGTCTAAATTTTATACCCGTTTTTTTAAATTATAGATTCTAACGATATTTGCATAAATTCAGCATTAATTATCAAAAAATTGATTTAAGAATATTATGGTAACAAGTGATGTGTGGGTGATACGTATAACTACCTTGCAAATTTCTTCCAAATCATAATCTTCATATATCTTAGCAAATGTATACCTCCAGTCGCCATTGGCCCATTTTTAAATATCCTCATGTTAGCATGGCTACCAGCTAGATAATAAGAATGATTCATTCTAGAAATGTTTTGTTGAAGTTGGCATCTCAGTCAGCTTAGGAGAAAGCGTTATAATAAATTTAGAATCTGTGAAAAATGAAATTTCTTAAGAACCAACAAAAATGTGTAAATACTGTGTAATTAGAACATTCAAAATAAACTTTTTGATTTTACAAGTATTTAATAAATAAAATTGATCAAATTTGAACAAAATAGAGACAAGGGACCTAACTTAAAAAGATTAAAAACATTAGTTAACAGATATGAAGTATGGACACATGAAGTATGGACACCTCTGGAAAAAAATGTAGTCAAACGATACTGACACTTTGTAATTACATTTAATTTATTCGTGTTTCAGGTATCTATACTTCATAGAGTGACCGAAAAAACACAAAATTATGAATCTATCTAGACATTTCCAGCACAGAGCCAGAGCCGAAGAGTTACAAATACAACATGAAATACAACATGAAATGGATTTGAAGAATATAGTGTTAATGTAACACCATTTAGTACTAATACTAATAGGAGATTGAGGAGTGTATGATGATGCCATTATCATCACAGCAACAATTTTACTCTCACCCATCAAATTATCTCCGAACTCCATTTAGTATTTTCTAACTTAGCCATCTTGTTTACTTTTTGGTATTGAAGGCAAACATGTTGTGGTAAGGGCTCCCAATATGCCACCATGGGCCGCAGCGTAGAACGGCTGAGATATGCTGAAAGGACTATTTTGAATATTTTTAAAAAAATCATAATACAACTTTCTAACAGTTTTGAGTCTACAACCCATATTTCTCTCTTTGCTTCGCATCCATCACGCCCTCTCTCACGCCCTCTCTCTGTTCCTCTTCTCCTTCTCCCTCTTCTCTTCTCAGCTAACATTCTGCCCCTATCTCGTCCTCTCTCTGCTCCTCTAACATTCTACGCCTAACATTGTGCCCCAATCTTTCTCTCTCTCCTCTCCTACACCTATGACATTGTGCCCCAATCTTTCTCTCTCTCCCCTCCTACACCTATGACGCCCTCTTTCTGTTCTCTCTTTCTCGGCTAACCTGCTACTCTTCTCTTTCTTGGCTAAGATTCCACACTCTTCTCTTTCTTAGAATCTTGGCTAAGATTCCACACAATATTAAAGGCTTAATTAAGTGTTTGTCTCTTGAAATTTATTCAAATTTGAAAGTATATTTTGTTTAAGATTTATGGTTTTTATTTGTAACTATGACTACTTTATCAGTATTGAGTAATTTATTTTAGTTTTTAACAACTATGTGGCGGCTGAGTTTAACCTAAGCCACCAAGCTGTGATATCCCTCTCATTCAAGAGCAAGAATCTCATCTCTTGGTGGGACAAGATGCAACTGGTGATATCCCATTCAAATGCTGAAGCAGAACCCAAGAGTTTGGCTTTTGCTAATTCTGAACTTCTGTGAACTCAATCTCTACTCCAAGAATTGGGCATTAGCTACTCCTCCCCAACTATTCATTGAATACAGTTACGTGGACTCAATCTCTACTCCAAGAACCCAACTATTCACTGAATAGTCATTGTAACAATAAGCATCGGTGTGTTGATTTCATGAGTCAAGGCTCTGTCCAAATAAATTTGAGGAGTTTAGGTTCAAACTAACTGTGTATCACTCCACTCCATCACATCCCTCATATAAGCTTTCATGGGAGAATTAAGGGAATCAACTAATGCCTTGTAATTCAAATTTAACCACCACAATTTACTAACAATGCAGAAATTCAGTAGATGAGAACTCTCTCAACAATTCATAAACTCTATCCAATTCTAACAATATCAAGCAACTAGAAGAATGCAAGTTAGAAATCATAGAAATCATTGATAGGTTTTTGTTATTAAAAAAATTGAGGAAACTTTCCTATTAAACTTTGAGGAAATTGCCATCTCTGCATCAGAGTTTATTATTGCCTATTTTCATCTTGACATAGAAAACACTGAAAACAATGTAACTTAATAGTGATCCAAACAAAGCAGGGTAACCGGGCATGAACATCCAAATAAACTTCACGGCTCTAAAATTATTTTATAAGTAAATCAACTCATAACAATCTATAATCATCTATAATCAAATTTGAATAAACTTAAAACTTTAATTATTCAACTTTTAATCATCATCAACAGCATTACATATTAAAGGAATGAAAACAGAGAAACTTATTAATCTATACATCTCAACCACCACGGAGCCTGAGAACAAGGTGAAGTGTAGACTCCTTCTGAATATTATAATCAGCAAGAGTCCGTCCATCTTCAAGTTGTTTACCAGCAAAGATAAGACGCTGTTGATCAGGTGGAATCCCTTCCTTATCCTGAATCTTCGCTTTCACATTATCAATCGTATCCGAACTCTCCACCTCCAAAGTAATCGTCTTCCCCGTCAACGTCTTCACAAATATCTGCATTCCACCACGCAGACGAAGCACCAAATGCAGAGTAGACTCTTTCTGGATATTATAATCCGCAAGAGTTCTCCCGTCTTCCAACTGCTTTCCGGCGAAGATCAATCGCTGCTGATCCGGAGGAATTCCTTCCTTGTCTTGAATCTTGGCTTTGACATTGTCGATTGTGTCGGAGGATTCAACCTCGAGTGTGATGGTTTTGCCGGTTAGGGTTTTGACGAAGATTTGCATGCCGCCGCGGAGACGGAGAACAAGGTGGAGTGTGGATTCTTTCTGGATGTTGTAGTCGGCGAGGGTTCGGCCGTCTTCTAATTGTTTACCGGCGAAGATGAGACGCTGCTGGTCTGGTGGAATGCCTTCCTTGTCTTGGATTTTGGCTTTGACGTTGTCGATGGTGTCGGAGGATTCAACCTCTAGGGTTATGGTTTTGCCGGTCAGAGTTTTCACAAAGATTTGCATGATGAATTGGAGATGATAAACACTAGAGAGAGATTGATTTTTAGAGAAAGAATAGAGGAGATTGATTGATGAATAATGAAGGAGAAGAGGTTGTTGATTTATAAAGAGTCGATAGAAGAATCTAGAATGTTGAATCGTGGATGATAATTAAGGAATTCTGTTTGGGGATGGGTCTAGAATATTCTAACACTTGACGTGGCGATTTCATCCACGCGAGTGCCAAGCTTGCACAAAAATTAAGCTATAGTGGTCAAAGCTCTATTTGCAGTAGTACTTACTTAACGTCAAAGCAGGAGCTTACTCGGGCCAATTTTGTTTTATACCATGGCATTTAATATTATAAAAGGGAACATTTTCCTACCATAATCTATTCATCTTTAATTGTAATTAAGTTTATTTTCATTTTGATTTTTTTATCTAAAATTTAAATTATTGACCTTTTTATTTTAACTTTTTTGTCTTCCAGAATTTAGTCTCTTTTCTTTTTAATTTTATTTTTTATGACGTGACAACAAAAAAATAGAAGAGGTGTCATAGATTAGACAGCATAATTGAAATTTTATTTTACTTATAATTATTTTTATTTTAATAAAAATATAATTATTATAATACAAAAAATAACTAAAATTAAATTATAATAAATTTTAAAATAATTTATCTTTTAAAAAGAATAAATTATATTGATTATTATATATAAACTTTTATATGAATTAATGACAGAATTTACAAATAAAAAATTTAGATACACGAGTTTTGAATTCGTGACCTCTATGAGTAAACATGCTTTCTTTACAATCAGATTACTTATAAACAATCGTATTATCATGAATTTTTTTGGATCATCACCCTTCATTTCCACTTCTTCTCAAACAAATCACATGTGTCAAGGCCTTAAATGTTATTAATTTTCAAAGATTATCTGGCACAATTGTTTTTCCACCAAAATTGAGTAATATGTAGTCAATCAAATCCGTTAATTTAAGAATAGATGTTTTTTAAATTGTTTGAATATGGAATTGGAAAGTTCCAACATCATCTTGTTAAGAAGTAATGAACATTGAACATATATACTTGTACAAATATTAAAAACTCATGTGACAAACTTTAATGTCATTTGGTGTGTCGAATGTTGCGGGTGTTTTTATGGAATATATGAATCGGATTTTTCATTTCTATGTGGATAAGTTTGTGGTGGTGTTTATTGACGATATTTTAATTTATTCCAAATTGGAAGACGAACATGTTGAGCATTTGCGGATGGTGTTGCAAGTGTTGAAAGGGAAGAAATTGTATGTCAAGCTATCGAAGTGTAAGTTTTGGTTGAAGGAAGTGAGTTTCCTTGGTCATGTGATTTCTAATGGTGAAATTGATGTAGATCCTTCTAAAGTTGACGCAGTATGGCAATGGGAGACTCCGAAGTCTGCGACTGAGATTCAAAATTTTCTTGGTTTAGCAGGTTGCTACCGAAGGTTCATTGAAGGATTTTCTAAGTTAGCGTTACCGTTAACTCAATTGACTCAAAAGGGTCAAGATTATGTGTGGGATACGACATGTGAAGAGAGTTTCTTGGAATTAAAGAAGAGGTTGACGACCGCTCCGGTGTTAGTTTTACCTAATCTGAGTAAACCTTTCGTGGTGTATTGTGATGCGTCAGAGATGGGACTTGGTGGTGTGTTGATGCATAATGGACATGTTGTTGCGTATGCTTCAAGACAACTTAAGGTTCATGAGAGGAATTATCCTATGCATGATTTAGAATTGGCCGTTGTAGTGTTTGTGTTGAAAATTTGGAGACATTATCTTTTTGGCTCTAAATTTGACGTGTTTAGTGATCATAAGAGTTTGAAGCACTTGTTTGATCAGAAAGAGTTGAACATGAGGCAGAGAAGATGGCTTGAGTTGCTAAAAGATTATGATTTTGATTTGAGTATTCATCCGGGTGCTACGAAAATGTATCAAGACTTAAAGAGATTATTTCGGTGGTCGGGTATGAAGAAAGATGTAGCTGAGTTTGATTATGCTTACTTAACTTGTTAGAAATCAAAGATTGGACATCAGAGACCTTCCGAGTTAATGCAACCGTTGAGCATTCCAGAGTGGAAATGGGATAGCATTTCCATGGATTTCGTGACGGGTTTACCGAAGAACGCCAAAGGCAATAATTCTATTTGGGTAATTATGGATAGGTTAACTAAGCCGACTAATTTCTTGCCAATGAAGATTAATCATCCTATTTCTTAATTGGCTGAGATGTATATCGAGGAAATTGTGAAATTGCACGGAATACCTTCAAGTATTGTGTCGGATAGAGATCCTAGATTTACATCGAGATTTTGGAAGAGCTTGCAAGATGCTTTGGGTACTACCTTGAGGTTGAATTCGGCCGGATGGACAAACCGAGAGGACTATTCAGTCATTGGAAGATTTGTTGAGAGCTTGTGTGTTAGACCAAGGAGGATCTTGGGATAGCCATTTGCCATTGATTGAGTTTATGTACAACAATAGTTTTCATGCGAGTATCGATATGACACTGTATGAACCGTTGTGTTGTATATGGTGTAGGACTCTATTGTGTTCGTGTGAATCAGGGGAGAGCGATGTGCTCAGACCTGAGATTGTGCAAGAGACGATTGATAAAATAAAGACAATCTGAGAGAGGATGAGAGCTTCTCAAAACCTTCAGAAAATTTATCATGATAAGAGGAGGAAGACACTTGAATTTCAAGGGAATGACCATGTGTTCTTGAGGGTTACTCTAGTGACAGGTGTCGGTAGAGCTTTGAAATCAAGAAAGCTTACGCCGCATTTTATTGGTCTGTATCAGATATCAGAGAAGATTGGTGAGGTGGCTTATCGAATCGCGTTACCACCCTCACTTTCGAATATTCATAATGAGTTTCATGTATCTCAATTGAGGAAATACATTCCGTATTCTTCGCATGTGATTCAGATGGATGAGTTGCAAGTGAGGGATAACTTGACTGTGGAAGCACTACCCATGCAAATATATGGTCGGGAAATGAAAGAGCTACGAGGTAAAGAGATTGCCTTAGTAAAGGTGTTGTGGGTGGACCGGCTGGTGAAAGTTAAACTTGGGAACGCGAGGATCAAATGAGAGGGGCTTATCTGTTCTTGTTTCCATCAGGTAATTTTCTAGGGAAAAAATTCTTTAAGTGGGGAGAGTTGTAACACCCCGAAAATTTAGATTTAATTATTTAATTATTTATTTATTTAATTAGTTTGGTGTGATTATGTGAGCATTTGTGATGATATGATGAATTAACGATGATTATATGATGTTGTGGCGATTTATTTGATGTTTCGATGAAGTTTGGTGATGCATAGGTGTTATGGGGAGTTATCGAGAATTAAGAGTGTTTTAGAAATAATTAGAATAATAGTTGGACTTATTTTAATTAGATAAATAGAATAATATTGGTGTTATAAATAATAAGGGCAAGATAGTCTTTTCATGAGGGATAAGTGGAACAAAAAGAGAAAAGAGGAAAAAAGGTTTTCATTCGATCGTGCAAAAGTTGGAATAACGTGGAAGAGAGGAGATCTAGGGCTTGGAAAAACTTGGAGACTTTGTAGAACACGAAGAGGATTTTGAAAACGAGCTTCAGTGTAAGGTAAGGGGAGTCTATCCTAGTTATTTTAATTGGCTTAAGTTAATGATAATTATGGGATTTGGTTTTGGGATTTTGGGTTGATGATGAATTGTGATGGTGTGAAAGATGTAGAGGATTTAGATGTGTTAATTGGTAATAGAATGATGTCTATAATTTGAAATGCATGGAGTTGTGTTTGTATGATGAAAACCTGAGTTTAAAGGATAATTTAGGACCTGTAAGATGGAGAAATAGTAGAAATTGGATTGGTTTTTATGCAGGAAATCGCATCAGAATTTCTCTAATCGCAAGGATTCACCAGGCAAATCGATGGTTTCACCGGGAGATTGAGGTTCGCCAGTAAGGCGTCGGGCGAATAAAGTGGGCAACGGGGTTGAAGGTTACTGGAATAGTTCTCCGGGCGAAGGAGGGGGCCCGTCGAGCGAATAACACCAGTAAAAAATTAAAAGAGCATAACTTGAGTTTCTGGACTTTGTTTGTTGTGTTGTTCGAAGCGTAAGATAGCTAATAAAATAATCTATATTCTGGGAGATTAAAATGGACCATAGGATGTAGGTTTCTTGAATTTTTTTGTGATAAGGTGGTGATGTTTTTGTGATGAATATTACTAAGTATGCTTCCCATTGTGGAATTGGAATAACTATGTATTGTTGACTATTTGACTTGTGACTTATGATGTTTTGATGTTATTTTGATGATTTGCATGTTACGAAGCATGTGATGAGGTATGATTTGTATGATGAATTGTGATGTGTTTTACTATTGTATATTATTGTGCGTCATGCATTTATAGCATTGTCGGACGAGTAGCCCGGTGAGGTTTTTGCAGGGTGATGATTTGATGGAGTTGTGGAACGATCTAGTCCAGTGAAGGCCTTAATCCCATTGTGTGGATTAAGTGCAAAATTGTGACGTGCTCCGTTTCCAAGCGGGAATCAATCCTATTGGTGGGGATCGTTGGAGAATAACGATGACTAAGTCATCAATGACGTATTGGTACCACATGCATGAGTCTGAAGATGTTGCATTCCATTATTTGTGACATTGCATAATATGTACGCTAAGTGATGTGTTTGGTGTGATCCTTGTTTTGTAGTGATTCTTTGTGGGTAATAGTAACTATTGTATGTCTTAGACGTAGTAGATAATGTTGTAAAGTTGTTTTTTCCATACCCTGTCTATTATATCTATTACTTATGCTTTTTATAATGATTGTGATTTAGTCACCTTTTCTATTTGAATGCTGCCTCCACGTAGGTAACGCGCAAGTGATAAAGACTAGTGCGAGAAGCTTAGGAGGTAGCTTTGGAGTGTGCTTACTTTAGTTTCGTTGAGTCTATGGGTCTTGCTCTGATATGTAACATATGGGTTGGGACTGGTTGGTTTGAGAACGATGATTTTTGTTGTCTTTGAAGGATTTTGCATTACTTTTATAATCATGTTGTTGTAAGCATGAATTGTGATGTTTTCATTAATACTTGAATTACCTTTCATGGTAATGGTTATTTTGTTATGAAGATGATTTGAATTGTTTAATCCGCTGTGAAGTTATAAGTGATTTGTGTACCATTCTAAAGATGTTATTCATGTTTTAAAGTTTGTCAAACCGTGTTATGGAGCAGGGCTATTTGTTAAGTGAAGTTTGTTTATGAAGATGCAACACCCTTGTGGTTGTTTGTTTTATTTTTCGTCAAAATTATTTGCAAAAATATATGTGGAGTAGAAGGGTGTTACACCAAACATAGTCACATAGTCACAGGCTATCAAAAGGATGTGCACCATCCAACAAAATACATCAGGTCAAATACTAAAACATTTTTAAGTGTAGCTTCCCATTCTGCACCTATTACTACATCACATAAACATGATAATATTACAAAATACCAAATTTCCTTCCTTTTCTTCTTCATCAACCACCAAAACAAAGCTTAATCAACGATGTCCTCAACTTCCCTTTTCGCGCTCCACCCTAACCAGAATTTCATCAACTGGTGGGTATTGGATGCAAAAGTGCAACTTGTCTCCTTCCATCAATGACCTATCTTTAGCAAAGTCGTACCAGCCACCTAACAAATACTTCTCCGGGTTCTTTCCCCTCTTCTTCACATCACAATAATAAGAAACACGTTTTTGTTCGTCCCAAAGTACAATGTGTTCAATTCTTCTTCAAAGACACTTCTTGATTACAGGTCTTGGAATTTGTTGCAAATAATAACAGACACAAGTGGATTAGTTGGAGCACAATATGCAAGCAACAAGAAGACGGTGGCTTAGCAATCAAAGATATGGATGTGTTTAACAAAGCGCTTCTCACAAAGTGGTTTTGGAGACTTATAAATGAAGACGAGCTAATTTGGAAAGGTATTGTGGAGGAAAGATACGGTTTACCTTATCAGAGGATTGTATTCAAAAAGAATGAAAGTAGGAATGCTATTGAGTCTATTTGGTGGAGAGATTTAATGAAAGTTGGAGATAATTTGTAGGTGGGAGGTTTTACACAAATCTTATCAACAAAATTAGGGAATGGTAGTAAGGTGTCATTTTGGAAAAGTAGGTGGTTGGGTCATCTTCCTCTGTGTTATGTATTTCCTGCTATTTTTCAGGTTTGTACAGATGAAGGCTACAGCGTTCAAGACAAGTTACTATGGGAGGGTAGCAACTGGAATTAGATTTTGGATGTGGACGAGGCTGTCCTGAACCATGAAGCAAGAGAGGAAATGGTGGAGCTGAAACAAATTCTGGCAAAGGTTGTCCCCAAAAGACATGAAAATGATGTCTTTGTGTGGCCGTTGGATGGCTCTGGAGAGTTCACAGTTCGGCCTTACTACAGAAAGTTAATCAAGGTTTCCATTGTGGTCGAAGCTCCCTCCAACAATAAATAAGCGTGGCATGTAGTGTGGAACTCTTGGATGTCGTCGAAGGTAAAAATCTTTGCGTGGTGATTGGTTAAGAATAGACTTGCAACAAGATCCCAACTTCTCAAAAGAGGTATTTTGGTGAATAGCAATACAGCATTTTGTGCATATGAGTGTGTGGAACTGGAAGACATAAATCATTTTGTTTATCAACTGTATCATAGCTAAAGGTGTATGGGGCAAGTTTTTTGCTTGGCTGGGGATTGTTTTTATGGGAGAAACATACTGCTGTAATCACTTTTTACAAATGGTGGGGATTTTGAAAAGAGATTGTTCGATAAGGAGAGCGAGAGTAATATGGGCAGCAACCTGTTAGTGTATTTGGAAACAACGAAATGATATAGTTTTCAACAATGGTGTGGCTGATATCAATGAAATTGTACATAATGTTAAGATGTTCTCATGGTGGTGGTTGGCCATTGGCAACAAACATAAGGTTCTTTTTAATTTCTATGAGTGGAACCATTGTCCTTTACAATTCATGTAAGAGATTAAATGTGTTTTGTAGGTTGTGGGTCTATTTTTCTTGGTTGTAACTCTGTTAGATCCTGTAATGATGTGAGAATGATTTATTCTATGTTATTAATATCATTGATTATAAAAACACTATAGCCGAAATTTATGTATCTGTAATAACACAACTTCTACACCCATAATGTAGTTACCAAGATATTCCGACCAAACTTCTTCAGATCAGAAACAACCCTGGTCCACAACTCTTCATGCTCTTCCACATAAATTTGAGTGTATTGCTTGAAAATAAACAACAATGATAATCTAAACCTGTAACTAACTCGAATGCTTTCGACCTATATCTAAAGCAACAGATCTCACTGATAATATTAACACCAACTAACATTTACCTTTTCCGACCCGATGAATCGCTATTGGATGATAGCATTATGTATTCCTTGGAATATTTGCTTTCAACCTTCGCATCAGCAACCAATGAATCTATAGCCTTACCCTTCAGTTTTTCACGAGTACCACCTTCGTGAAAACCATTCCCT
The DNA here is from genome assembly GCF_029867415.1 of Vicia villosa. NCBI lineage: Eukaryota > Viridiplantae > Streptophyta > Magnoliopsida > Fabales > Fabaceae > Vicia > Vicia villosa. The sequence goes on from NC_081180.1 coordinate 164,743,602, forward strand.
ACTACTTTACCTTTCCCTTTCTTATCTTCAGCACTATCCACAACTACTTTTTTGCCCAATAACTGAAACCGACCAGCCTCTGTTTTCTTCTTCCCTTTTTAATCCAAAGTTTTTCGTTGAATGCTCCCTACTTCTCCTTGCTCTGCATGCGTCTTTTCTTATCATCCATGCCCTACTTCCCACCGTTAGTCCTTCAAACAAAGTTAAAAACACCAATCATATTAGTGACAACATATCAACAACCATGCAAAGCACATTAACCCTATCACAGTGTCAACGGTATGAACGTGCAAGCAAACATAGCGGCCATACATAAAACTTCATAATAACCTAAAGATTATATACAAAAATAAGCATTATAAAGCCAAACCACTAGGATCGCTTTTGTCAACAGACACATAAACACAAACCTACACCTTAACTTGGTTGGGAGAAAGGAACGACAAATATAAACGACTTACCTTGATGGTACCATGGCCGCCGTCGATACTCCTCTAGAGCATGACAGCATTTCCATTGCTCCTGACCTTGAGGCTGGGTTAGGGTTCTTCGACATCAAAGGTTTTCTATCTGGAACGGAAGTTGGATCTCTATTTCTCCTCTGCATCAAAATATGTAACGTTTATGTTTCAATAATATGTACTTATGGTACACGATCTACACCCTTTTTCCAACCTTTGTCATTCAACTTCCTTTTTTCAACCTTACTTATTCGGGAACAACTTCTCTACCCATCACAAAAAATAGGGTAGTGTATCTTCCACCAATCATATAACACCATTTAATTTTACCATCTTTAATTATTTATTAAATGATGCAGTTTTTAGTTGTTTTCAATGCATTTTACACTAAAGGTAACTCTACCCAACTTTTTGTGTTGGGTAGATAAGAATTCACCTACTTATTCAACTTCCGTTTTAATTCTTTTTTTTTTCAATTTCATATTATTTAATATTTCGTCTTTGTATTCATAATTTGTTTTAATATTATTTCTGTATTTTAAAACAAAATCTTTAATGCTTTGTAGGTTTTTTTTCATTGATCAATCCTACCACTCTTCCTAAATAAATTACTTGCAATATTTTATACTCACAAAACCAATATATTATCTTTCATCACTTTTTCTTATTAATTATATTTATTTATTCAAAATTCTAATACAACAACATGGGACAAATATTATTACAAATCTTATTTAATTTGATTATTTTAACTTCCTTTCTTAAACAACCCGATCCAACCAACACAGTACCCATGCGGGCACGGATATCCCATTAGTTTAAATTACTCTTCTATACAAATATAAAAATTAATTATTTTTACAATCAACTAAAAAAATTAATTAAACTACCGTGCTTATAAACTTTTTAAATATACATCACTAAAATTATTAAAATAAAAATATAATATATTTTATAAATGTTAGAGTTCACTAAATAAGCTATTGACTTTTCAAAAGAATAAATTAAGTCTTTTGAAAAAAAATGTAAGTAAATAACTTCAATAACTAAGCCTTATAACATATCTCATCTGCAGCTGGGAGATGTGATGTTGTATATTATTTTTGAATTTAAGGCTAGTACTCCATTGTTCATGTCAGTAAAAAAAATAAGAAAGTGATATGTGAATGAAAATAGATTTAAATATTTGAGAAATAGTGTGCTTTTGTTCTTAAATATAAGAAGTAGTTGACGATTGAAAGCGTGGAGTCGGGCGTGGATCGCGGTCAACCGTCAGATTAATTTGAATGGCCATCAAAGCTTTCGTGGTTGGAATTATCTACTTCCAGGGAGGAGAAGGTCTACTAGTTCTGCGCGCTTTCACCTCTTTCACCTTACCATTACGCCTTTGTCTTTGGGCTTTGTAGACGGAACAAAACAATTTCCCTCCAAGCCTAGTTTCTGCTTAGCAGGACGAGGGTTTGCAATAGGTGTTCCTATCCGGCCATTGGATCTAGGGATGTGAAGTTATTTGAATGGACGTTACTGTTATCGAGAACAAACATTTTTCTTGTAATATGTAACATTTTGATGGGAACGACTGACACATGTCTATGTGCTAGTTGGTGATGATGTTGTGGAACCTTATTTTGCAGGTGATATGCTTTTAACAAGGACATCAACTTTTGAAGACACCAACTAATGTCTTATGATAAGACAAGCATGAACGATCAAGCGGATAAAGATGCAAACCTTATCATTAGGGTTTGATGGACTTGATTATTCGATGATGACAATCAAATAGAATATCACATCTAAAACTACGCAAGTAAGTGTCCACAAAAGAGAAAGTATGTGGCAAAGTCTTGAAGTATTGTGGTACCTCCTATTTTAGGAGTGAGTGAAACAAATGTAATACATTAGGGCTTTATTGTAAAAGCGCATGACTAAAGCACCCAAACACTAAAAGGATTTTCAAAATATTTTTACCAAAAGAAAATATCTTCAAAAGCATCTTGAAGTTTCAGATAAATTGGGAGAAGTCAAAATAGCCATAGGCGAAAATTTTACTTTTCTAATCGCTTAGAGCATTTGTCTAATTGATTAGATTAGTTCAAAATTAAGTCTCAAGCTTTTAGAACAACGCCTTAATGATCTGCGATGACTAGATTTTTTCTTCCTATTATAAACTTACAAACAATTATATTTCAAACTTCTAATCGATTGGAAAACTTGTCAATCGATTAGATTGCTTTAAAATGCATTTATTAAAAATTATTTTTTAAGTCAACATCTAGCCTATAAATAGATGTCCCTTTTCTCATTTTATTTCATCCAAAAACGTGTTTTAACATACCTATCTTACTCTCTCTAGAGTTTTATTTCACTTTCTCTTACTAATTTTCAGCCTAAGCACTTTTGTGAAAAATCCTTTTGTGAATGTGGATATATTTGTAATTCTGTAAAAGATAGAGTTGTAAATTACGATGAAATGAATCTTTATTTAAAAATGTTAATATGGTAAAATCACAACATTTGAAGGGTGTCATGTTTAAATGTGAGGGTGACAAGTAAAAATCTCCTGAAACATGTTACTAACAAAAAGAAATGCGTTTATGAACTTTCATAACACACCTACCTAAACTCATAGAAAAGACATTGATCTCTCTTTATATACCTAAGAGTAGTAGAAATGACATTGATCTCTCTTTATCCAAGCCAAAAACCATTTTTAAAACAAGATAATTCTACCTTACATACTAAAATCTTTATCCAAGCCAAAAACTATATTTAAAAGAAGAGGATTTTACCACTAAAATTATACTTGATACCCCGCATATTTTTGTAATATTAAAAATATGTTTTTCATTTTTTTTATTAATCAAAGGTCAAAAAATTTCACCATACCATACTTAAAATTCAAAAAATCAGCTAGACTAGATCATACTTAAAATTCGATATGTATTTTTACTAGCATTTTAAAAAAAATAGTATAAAATCCTAAATTTTGAAAAATATGTGATTTTATACTAAATTTTTCAAATATCCGAAAAATTTTGAGAAATCTTTAATTTTATATCGAATTTTAAAAAAAAAAAAGTTAGTATAAAATATATGGATGCTTTGAATATTTTAATATACTTGATAGGTTATTTTTTTAAAAAACAAAGGATAAATCAAATAAGTTTTGTCATTTTTCACATTTTTTTAAAAAAATTATAAAATTATAATTTATTTTCAAAAATCTTATATTGTTTTTTCAAACATTTGATTCAATATCATAGATTTTAAAAACAAATCATAATTTTATAGCATTTTTTTTTTAAATCCGATATAAAACATATGATTTTGTACGGTTTATTTTTAAAATTTTGAAATAATATTCTAAATTTTATACTAATTTTAAATGGACTTTTTGTCCCTGTAAGTTAGCGAGTTTTTTATTTTTGTCCTTGTAAGTTATTTTTTTTTGTTTGAGTCCCTATATCTTACTTTTTGCTTGAAGTTTAGTCCTTAAAGCCAAAATCCGCAGGAAAATCTGCAGGTTACCTGCGGATTTGATTTTAGGTTCTAAAACAAACACGAAATTGAAATATAGGGACTCGAACCAAAAAAAAATAACTTACAGGGACGAAAATCAAACACTTGCTAACTTACAGGGACGAAAAGTGTATTTAAGCCTTTTTTAAATTATAGATTCTTTAACGATATTTTCATAAATTCAACATTAATTATCAAAAATTTGATTTAAAAATATTATAGTAATAGTGATAATAGTGATGTGTGGTGCTATGTATAACTTGTGCAAATTTCTCTCCAAAAATACGGATTATATGATCAACAACTCCATGCATATCAATATCCGAGCAAGAAAATATCATACCGTTTTCTTTTTCGAATTATAAATTTTCATATAAATAGAAAATCATAATCCTCGTATATTACCGTATTATAAATTTTCATATTAATAGCATAACATAATCATCATATATTAACTATTTTTGCGCTTATGTATAGGAGCGATTAACATGTACATTTGGTAAGAAATTATTCTTATATTTCCCCACACACTGACTACACTAGACCTTTTCAAGTTATGACTCACCCAAAAAAAATAAATTCCTATCTTACCCACAAACATTAAAAAAATAAATTCCTAAATTATGCACAAACCTAAGTGTCATAAATACAAGAATGTAGAAAATGGTCTCTAAAATTGTTAAGAGGATCCTTAGGCTGCAACATGGATTAGAACGGCTTCTCTAATGAGAATAGGGGACTGATCTTGATGATAGAAAGTGTCTAACCAGCAATGCATCTGAGGTTATGTGGATTCTCTCTTTACTCTCAGAACTGAATCTCTATTCTCCCTCCTACTCGAAGACAACATCACAGACGATAGGAGCTATATAAACTAATAATTGAACTTTTGAAATTACAAACATTATACATAAACTAATTGTTCTGGATTATATTTTGTATCAAAGTTTAAAGAAATTAAAATGACAAATTTATGTACACAAACCCTCTCATTCATCAATATCAACAACATCATTATAAGTCAGAATTATAGGATGTGTTGTTTCTCCACCACTAAGATGTGAATTTCTAGCGGTTCTATGCACAAAAGACATATGAAGAACACAAAATATAAGTTTATCAGCTAGATAACCAGAAGGATTTATGCTATAAATCATTGATAGACTATTACTGTTGTTATAACAAAATTGGGGAAATTTTGCAAATATGTTTAGTTGAAATTGTCATCTCAATAAGAAACTCTTACAATAAATTTGTGTCTTTCCTATATTATAAGGGGCAGAAGCTATTAGGATTTGTGAACATAGACCTTTAGTGTCTGATTTGTAATCAGAACATCCAAAATAAACTTTCTAACTTTACAAGTAACTTTGCAATTTTAACCACTAATATAAAAACATTAGTTAAGGTATGTAATATGGACGAATAAAAGTGTAGTCAAACGATTATGGTATTTGTAATTGCAATTAATTTATTCATTATTTTAAATTATTACTAGCTTCGACATATCAGTCTCAATGTCGTGTTTCTGATATCTATACTTCATAGATTAACAGAAAAAACATAAAAAATTACGGATCTAAGAGTTACAAATACAACATGAAATGGATTTAAAGAATAGTGTTAAAGTAACACAATTTAATACTAATACTAATAGGAGATAGAGGAGTGTATGATGATGCCATTATCATCACAGCAACAACCTTACTCTCACTCATCAAGTTATCTCCGAACTCCATTTAGTATCTTCTAACTTAGTCATCTTGTTTACTTTCTTGGTATTGAAGGCAAATACAAGCATGTTTGCTTCTTTTCTCTATTCAAAGGAAAATATATAAGTAATCTTCTCATCAAGACCAACATGCTCGTGCATGAATCCAAGCCTTTCTTCCCCCATGGTTGTTGGCTCAAAGCTCTCTAAAGATGGCTCTGATCTCATGTCTGATACTGCCGCCATATACATGTTATGGTAGGGGCTCCCAATATGCCACCATCCTAGGTTGTTCAACTCAGCCAGAATAGCTGATATATTGGTGCAAAATGGCATAGTGGCTGGAACGGCTGACAAATTAGTAACGAAAACGGTGCAGAATGGTGGGGACGCAGCTTAGAACGGCTGAGATTGTCGTGTCTGATTTTTCCTTAATTTTAAAATGCTAAAAGGACTATTTTGAACATTAAAAGAAGTGCTAATACAACTTTCAACGGCTTTTGAGTCTACAACTCATACTTCTCTATTTGCTTCGCACCCATCACGCCTTCTCGCTGCTCCTTTTCTTCTTCTCGGCTAACATTCTGCCCCTATCTCGCCCTCTGTCTGCTTATCTAACATTCTACGCCTATTCGAACTCGGGACCTTGAGAGGAGCACACTCTCAAGAACCAAGCCTCCACCACTAGGCCAACCCTTGGGGGTTTCTTTCTGCTCATGTAACATTCTACACCTTTCACACCCTCTCTCTACTCTGGCTTCCCCTATCTCACCCTCTCTCTCTGCTCCTCTAACATTCTACACCTATCACGCCCTCTCTTTGCTCTTCTCTTTCTCGGCTAACCTACACCTATCACACCATCTCTTTGCTCTTCTCTTTCTCGGCTAACCTGCTCCTCTTCTCTTTCTTGGCTAAGATTCCTCATAATATTAAAGACTTAATTAAGTGTTTGTCTCTTCAAATTTATTCAAATTTGAGAGTATATTTGGTTTAAGATTTATGGTTTTTATTTGTAACTATGACTACTTCATCAGTAATGAGTAATTTATTTTAGTGTTTAACAATTATGTGGCGGCTGAGTTTAACCTAATCCACCAAGCTGTGATATCCCTTTGTGGGACTGGTGATATCCCATTCAAATGCTGAAGCATAATACAAGAGTTTGGCAATAGCCGAACTCTGAACTTCTGTGGACTCAATCTCTACTCCAAGAATTGGGCATTAGCTACTCCTCCCTAACTATTCACTTAATACAGTTATGTGGACTCAATCTATACTCCAATAACCCAACTATTCACTGAATAGTCATTGTAACAATAAGTACTATTGCCTTAACTCACAACCTAACTTGCAAAAGAGCCCATGCTTATCCCAAGTGCATTTCAGTGGTCAGCATCAGTGTTTCGATTTCACGAGTCAAGGCTCTATCCAAATAAACTTGAGGATGTGTAACACTCAATCACATCCCCTCAAATAAGCTTTCATGGGAGAATTAAGGGAATTAACTAATGCCTTGTAATTCAAATTTAACCACCACAATTTACTAACAGTGCAGATATTCAGTAGTTGAGAACTCTCTCAATAATTCATAAACTCTATGCAATTCTAACACTACCAAACAAATAAGAAGAATGCAGGTTAGAAATCATAGAAATCATTGATAGGTTTTTGTTATTAAAAAAATTGAAGAAACTTTCCTACTAAAAACAATGCGTATATTATCAATTAATGTAATTTTAATATTGATCCAAACGAAGCAGGGTAACCGGGCATGAACATCCAAATAAACTTCGTGGCTCTAAAATTATTTTATAAATCAACTCATAACAATCTATAATAACCAAATTTGCATAAACTTAACTTTAATTATTCAACTTTTAATCATAACAGCATTATACATTAACGGAATGAAAACAGAGGAACTTATGAATCTATACAGCACCACCACCACGGAGCCTGAGAACAAGATGAAGGGTAGATTTCTTTTGAATATTATAATCTGCAAGAGTCCGTCCATCCTCAAGCTGCTTACCAGCAAAGATAAGACGCTGCTGATTATTAAATATGCTTGGATCTCAATCCCAAAAGCTAGCTCAAGAGGTGAGGTTGTCCTCACATATTTATACACCCAACAGTCCGGGAACCTAAGCAATGTGGGACTTCAAACAAACTCACAAATACCAACTTCAACACCCACCCTCACGCCTTACTCTTGTGTAACCCTTACTCTTCAGTTTTGCTCATTCTATTGTAACCCTAAATGAAAAGGTCCTTCTTATTCTCTATGTTTGTATACGTTTATTATTGTTAACATGGTATCAAAGAGCTCGGTTTGATTTCAGATCTGTGGTAAAGGGGCCACATATTTTTTACGGTGTTGATTAATTGAAATGCTGATGGTACTGTTTGGAATAAATCTTATGACCGTTGGCTTTCCGGTGTTGGGCCAATTTCACTAGTGATTTGGTAATGTTTCTTTGCTTTATCATACTGTTCCTTTGCAATATGCTTGACTTCATGAAATATCCATGTTGTTTCTTTAGTTATGGCATAAAGGCATGATTGAATAAAAAAAAAGAAATTGATAATTTGGAGAAGATCATTCTTGGATATATTGACGTGGCAGTGTTTTTTAAGACCAATTTTAGTTGATAATTTTTTTATTGTGGTGTTTTGGTTATTTCATTATTATTTACAATGAGTAATGATAAAGATGATTCTCTTCAGTCTGTCAGTGTCCAACTCAATGGAGAAAATTATTCTTATTGGAGTTACGTAATGAAAAATTTTTTGAAAGGAAAAAGAATGTGGAGGTATGTTGATGGAACCTCCGTTAAACCTACAGATAAAAAGGATGAAGCAAAATATGCAAAAGAGTTGGAAACATGGGATGTTAGTAATTCTAAGATCCTTACTTGGATCAATAATTCTGTTTCTCAGTCAATAGGTGTGCAACTGGCAAAGTATGATACTGCTAAGGAGGTTTGGGACCATTTGAAACGTTTGTATGCTCAATCTAATTTTGCAAAACGGTACCAGCTGGAGAGTGACATTAGAGCTCTGAAACAGAATAATATGACTATTCAGGAATTTTATTCAGCTATGAATAATTTGTGGGATCAATTGGCTCTTATGGAATCAACAGAATTGAAAGTTGTCAAAGCATACACTGATCAAAGAGAAGAGCAATGTTTGGTTCAATTTTTGATGGCGCTTAGGGATGATTTTGAGGGACTACGTGGGGGTATTTTGCATCGTAACCCTCTTCCTAATGTAGATTCAGTTTTTAATAAATTGTTGGCAGAAGAAATTAGACTCAAGTCCCACTCCAGTTTGATTCCAAATAAAGGAGTTCTCCCTACTCCTCCGTCTGTTTTTGCTGCTCCAGTTCACAAGGGAAAATCTCAAGGTAGGGTTGGTTTAGGTAGTGATGAATGTGCTTTTTGTAAGGAGAAAGGTCATTGGAAAGCACAATGCCCCAGATTGTTGAAAGGAAATAAGAAAAATTTCAAGAGTTCATCATCCAATGTGGCTGCTGCTGCTCCTACTACCATTGGTTCTAGTTTTGATCATGTATATCCATCTGAGACTACTTCTCAAATATCTGATATTGCAGAGCAGCTCCAAAAGCTTCTTGCTACTCAGTCACGTGCCATGTCTGCTTCCTCTAATAAAGGTTTGAACTCTTCTTGTTTGTCAGGTATATCTTCTCCCATATGGATACTTGACTCTGGAGCATCGCATCATATGTCATATGATGCAAAATCATTTGTGTCCTTGAATACCACATCATCTATGTCAGTTATGACTGCTGATGGCACCAATATGCCATTAGCAGCATTGGTTCTGTCTCCACACCTAATTTTTCATTTTCTGATGTTTATTATATTCCTAGCCTCACTTTGAGTCTTGCTTCTGTTAGTCAATTGTGTGATTCTGGTTACTCAGTTATGTTTTCTTCCACTTCTTGTTGTGTGCAGGATCCTCATTCCGGGAGGCTGATTGGGACAGGCCGTAGACAAGGGGGACTTTATGTTTTGGATGAGTTGAGAGTCTCAGATACTGCAGCCTCAACCTCTACTTCCACAACTGATTTATTATCCTCTTTTCGTTTGAATTCTTCGTCTTCTAGTTTTTATTTATGGCATTACCGTCTTGGACATGTCTCTGCTTCTAGATTAAAGTATTTGGCTTCTACTGGAGCTTTAGGAAAGTTACAAACCAGTGATATCTCAGATTGTTGTGGTTGTAAACTTGCTAAATTTTCAGCTTTACCATTTAGTAAAAGTGTTTCCATTTCATATGCACGGTTTGACTTAATTCACTCTGATGTATGGGGTCCATCACCGCTTGTTACTAAGGGTGGATCTAGATATTATGTTTCATTTATTGATGACTATACTCGTTATTGTTGGGTTTACCTTATGAAAAATCGTTCTGAATTTTTTGACATTTATTGTATGTTTCGTGCTATGGTTAAGACTCAGCATAATGTTGTTATAAAGTGCTTCCGTTGTGATTTAGGTGGTGAATATACCTCTAATAAATTCTCTGAATTGCTTGCTTTTGATGGTACAATTCATCAAACATCTTGTACTGATACACCTCAACAGAATGGAGTTGCTGAAAGGAAACACCGACACATTATTGAGACTGCTCGTTCTCTTTTGTTGTCTGCTTTGGTTCCTAGTGAATTTTGGGGTGAAGCTGTTCTTACTGCTGTTCATGTTATTAATAGAATTCCATCGTCTGTCACATCAGGTTTGTCTCCCTTTGAAAAATTATATAACTCCATCCCTAATTATTCCTCTTTGAAAGTGTTTGGTTCTACTTGTTTTGTTCTTCGCCCACAAGTAGAACGTAGTAAGTTGTCTTCTCGTTCTGCTATATGTGTTTTTCTTGGTTATGGAGATGGCCAAAAGGGTTATCGTTTTTATGATCCTAGTGCAAAGAAATTGTATGTTTCTCGTCATGTTGTTTTCCTTGAACATATTCCTTTTTACTCTCTTTCTTCTGATTCTTATATTACTAGCAGTTCAAAACTTACTCACAAATACCAACTTCAACATCCACCCTCACGCCTAGCATGGGCATGGGCCAAACGCCCACATTGCAGTCCTTAACCCGGCTCTGATACCATGTTAAATATGCTTGGATCTCAATCCCAAAATCTAGCTCAAGAGGTGAGGTTGTCCTCACATATTTATACACCCAACAGTCCGGGAACCTAAGCAATGTGGGACTTCAAACAAACTCACAAATACCAACTTCAACACTGATCAGGTGGAATCCCTTCCTTATCCTGAATCTTCGCTTTCACGTTATCAATCGTATCCGAACTCTCCACCTCCAAAGTAATCGTCTTCCCCGTCAACGTCTTCACAAATATCTGCATTCCACCACGCAGACGAAGCACCAAATGGAGCGTAGACTCTTTCTGGATATTATAATCCGTGAGAGTTCTCCCGTCTTCCAACTGCTTTCCGGCGAAGATCAATCGCTGCTGATCCGGAGGAATTCCTTCCTTGTCTTGGATCTTAGCTTTAACATTGTCGATTGTGTCGGAGGATTCAACCTCGAGAGTGATGGTTTTTCCGGTTAGGGTTTTGACGAAGATTTGCATGCCGCCGCGGAGACGGAGAATAAGGTGGAGTGTGGATTCTTTCTGGATGTTGTAGTCGGCTAGGGTTCGGCCGTCTTCTAATTGTTTACCGGCGAAGATGAGACGCTGCTGGTCTGGTGGAATGCCTTCCTTGTCTTGGATTTTGGCTTTGACGTTGTCGATGGTGTCGGAGGATTCAACCTCTAGGGTTATGGTTTTGCCGGTCAGGGTTTTCACGAAGATTTGCATGATTAACTTGATCAGATAAACACAAGAGAGTGATTGATACTATTTGAGAAAGAAAATAGGAGATTGACGATTAATGAGCGAAGAGGGTATTACAATATATAATGAGTCAATAGAAGAATCCAGAATATTGAATGGGGAAGATAAGTAAGGAATGTTGTTTCGGGATGGGTCTAGAATATTCTAACTTTTCATCCACGAGTACTAATCTTGGACGAAACATTACATAAAGTGGTCAAAGCTCTATTAATCAACCGTCAAGAAAGAGCTTACCATAATTTACTTTTGTTTTTATTTAATAATTATTAAATCATAATTAATTTAGTCCCTCGCAACAGTCACATAATTTAAATTAGTCTCTCATAACAAAAAAAATACTCAATTTAACCCCTAATAAAATTTAACCAGACCATATTAGTCTTTTTAGGGGTGTTCGCGGTGCGGTTTAGGCGCTTTTGACGAAAAAAATCATCCGAGCCACAAGAGAAAAAATCGTGCAGTTTGGTTTGGTTCGGTTGGCTTTAAAAAAAACCGAACCAAACCAAACCAAATTAAACCAATGCGGTTTGGTTCGATTCGGTTATCTACAAATATTTTATTGAGTCATACATACACATATAGATGACAACATAACTTTGTATTTAGGCATTCACACACTATCAAACAACAACTTTCTATTTAATATGTAAAAGTTTAATTAGACAAAAGTTGAATAATAAGCATAAAATAATACCATAAAACAATATAGAAATTATTATAATGAAAAAAAATAGAAGAGACGAGAGATTAGTGAAGATGAAAAAGAAAAAACAAAAGAGTTGAGACATTAGAGAAGAAGATGTGCGATAAAAACAAAACTGAAATAGGAAGCATTTGCATAAAAATGAGAAGGTGAAAATGAAAGAATATAAAAGAGTGAAGATTAGAGAAAAAGGTAGAAGATATATGTGGCAAAGAAGACACGATAATGCTATTAGAGATTTGAGAAGATCGAGACTGAAATCATGTGTAAGGATGAGAAAATTGTTCGTAATCATAAGGATAAGGTATAATAGGTTTAAGTTTGGGTTTGATGTGAGTTAAGTAAATGTTACGTTGTAACATAATGCGGTTTGATTCGGTTTGGTTCGGTTTACAAAATACAAACCGCAAACCGAACCCAACCGTGCGGTTTTGTTAAAAGATGACCCAAAAAATCCGAATCAAATGCGATTTTTTGCGGTTTCGGTTTGGTTTGGTTTGCGGTTTTCCATTGGGTTGGTTTGGTTTTGAACATCCCTAAGTCTCTCTGTTAATATTTTTTTTTAAATCAGTTTTTTTCTACTTTTAAACTGTGAGTGGACTGATACGTTAGATTTTATTTTTTATTTTTAAATACTAAATTAATTTTTAAACAATTTCGAATTAATAATTGTTTACGGTGATTTCCGGTAAACAACCGCTAGTCCTCCAAACTATAATAAATATATTTTGGTGACTAGATTGATCCTAGGACATAGTCAAACAATTGTCTTTCGACATGATCTGATTCATGCTTGTTTGTTTTGGCTTCGAGAAAAACTTCTTTGTGATATGATCGTGTGAATATGTGTTAAAAGACAACACTTGCTATGTATGTAAGTATGACTTTCGACAAAGAAACATAAATAAAGATATGTAAACTGCATAAATGTAAAGTGCAAGAATGTAACGTGCAAGAATGTAACGTGCAAGAATGTAAAGTACTTCGAAATGAAATAAAACAGAATAAAAGAAGTGCAAGAATATAAATAATAGGAAGTAAACGAAAGCAGTAATAATGAAAAGATACTTTGCATACAAATGAAGTACAAAGATATTAAACTGGTGTTGGTGTCATACGTACATTTCTTAGCGAAATCGTTCTCTAAACACTTGATACTTGAGTGATTTGTGAGTGATTTGTACAAAATGAACACACCGAATCCTAACATTAAGACCCTTATTTATACTAATTTCGACCCTAACGGTCCTGTATTAATCTGATGCCACGTTACCCACAAGAATCCCTGGGATGCCTTCTGTCCTTGTGTAGTTACACAGACTACTTCGAAATTCAAACCTTCCCACCTGAATCCTCTTTCGACGCGTGGCAACATGATCAGAAACCAAGAACGCCACGAAAACACGTCAAGCTTCAGTACCCTACATATTTCGCGAAAACGTTTAAGTCCCAAAGATAATTCTCTTCGACTTAGCTCTAATGCTAACTATCTTCGTTCCAACTTAAACTATCATTCTCGAAACATGGCCATCAGTAGCCATCTTTGATCCCAAAAAATGGTCATCAGTAACCATCTTCCTTCAAATCTCAACTCTCCAAAGGATATTCTGTCCAAACGAAATCTTCAGCTAACAATAATAAAAATAAAAAAAAATCAAAGTTGTTTCTTATAAGAACTCGAACCCAAAACTTTTAAACAAAAACTTAAGTTCTTACCACTAGGCCTATGTATAATAATGACAAATAAATCTCATGATTTCTAATAATATTAAATAATTTTGAATTTAAAATAAAAAATACAAGTTTTTTATAAGTAGGGTCTCGAAGCTAAGTTCGGTAAATAATAATACAACTAGGCAAATCAATTTTTATTGTTAATATTCCTAATGATGAATGCTTAACTTAATAATTTAGAACAAACATTTACATATTTTAAATAACACACAAATAAATATTTATTAATTTCGAATAATACACAAACTTAAAAATAAAATTAATAAAATGTAAATCTTTAATATATTTAATAAAATAGAAATAAATTAAATAATATTTAATTGAAATTAAATAATGCACAAGTAAAAAAATTTATTTATTTCAAACTAATTCAAATTAAATAATAATTAATTAATTTAATAACAATTTAATTAATTGTTAGAATATTTAATCAATTTAAATTAAATAATCAATTAATTTTTAAAACTATTTAGTTAATTCAAACTAAATAGTGATCAATTAGTTTAATAGTAATTCAATTAAATATTAATTTATTTATTTTTATTTGATTAGTTATATTTAGGATTTACATTTTATTAATTTTATTTTTAAATTTTTGTATTATTTAAAATTACTAAATATTTATTTGTGTGTTATTTAAAATAAATAAATGTTTGTTCTGAATTATTAAGTTAAGTATTTATCATTAGAAATATTAACAATAGAAATTGATTTATCTAGTTGTAAAGCGACTATCATTTAATTTGAACGAACTTGGGTTCGAGATCACATTTGTACAAATTTATATTTTTTGTTTTAAATTCAAAATTATTCAATATTACTAGAAATCATGGGAATTATTTGTTATAAATGTACGTTGGCCTAGTGTTTTTGTTTTAAATTCAGAATCGTTTAATATTACTAGAAATCATGGTAATTATTTGTCATGAATGTACATTGGTCTAGTGGTAAAGATGTAAGATATTATTTGAAGGTCCTATGTTTGATTCCTTATAAAAAAAGAATTTTGACTTTTTTTGATATTATTAATTTATAATTGTTTAAAAATGAAATTAAAATTAAAAATCGATTTAGTATTTATAAAAAAAAATCCAACATAGCAGTTTAGTCACAGTTTAAAAGTGAGGAAAAAACTGCTTTTGATAAAAATATTAACAGAAGGATTAATATGGTCCGGTTAAGTTTTATAAGGGATTAAATAAGGCCCTTTCTTTGTGAGGGACAAAGTGAGAAAAAAATCGGTTTGATGAAAATATTAACAGAATGATCAATATGGTTCAGTTAAGTTTGATAAGGGATTAAATCAAGCCTTTTTTTGTTGTTAATGAGTCTCTTTTGGAAGCTTTTAAGTTGTTCATTTAAAGAAAATTTAATCAATATTCTCTTTTTTTATAAGAAAAAAGTAAGCGAACCTTTTCTTATAATAAAAATCGAAAGAAGTAATGTATAAGAATATGTTTAGCTCAAATTTAGAGTGAAATGCAAATTTATTTTATTTCTGTACTTCTAATAAATACACTATATATGAAATAACTAGTAGTGAACTTCAAAACTTCAAAACTTCAGTCTATCCATGTCCCTTCACTCATGCCTTAATAATGGTCGTGATGGTCGCTACATCATTAGTGTTATTAATTGTCTTGTCTTCTTGTCCACGTGTGTGCAACTTGTATCTAAAGTATTACATGAGTCCTAGTTGAGTCAAAGAAATTGAGTTATTTTCCATATTCATGGTCGAGTCGATCTTATGGCTTAATGAACTCACCACCCATTCATAATGACGAGTTAAATCAATGTAATTCAAAATTGGTCTGAACTCTCCTATTTAGCTTTGAGTACTCTCCAAAGGCTTAACATGTTCTAATCCTAAAAGACCGAGATCTATTAGTATCAAGTGGACTTTGGTCATGATGCATATATTGGTCCACAATTTTTCAAGCACGAGGTTAGTAAGAGTTGGGTAATTAAATAAGGACAGGGTCATCCACAGTCCCTCAAGCACAGGGCTTGTAGAGGCGAAGTGGTTAAGTAAGAAACATAAATGTCCACAATCCCTCAAACACGAGGCTTGTAAAAGCGAAGTGGTTTCATAACTTGTTGCCAATGATTCTATTTAATTTTAATTTTTATTATTATTTAGATTTATATATCTATACATGTATATGTTTTTATTTTTATTATTATGTATGTACACATGTTAATTTATCAATTTTATTAAATAAGTCAATATTAAATTTGGACGCATTTTAATATAAATATTCGTTTATTTCTTAACTCAACAATAATATTCTTAAATTTTGTTAATATTTTTAAAAAATTAAATTAACATGATAAATGATAATATAAATTATAATTTTAACAATTATTTTTATTAAAAATTCGGATAAACGGGCATGAATATGGATACTTAGGTACCCAAAGAGTATAGATATAGTTCATGCGGATATGGACTCAAGTAAGGGGATTTTTTTCAAATCACGAATATTATAGTACCCTTTCTGAACCTACCCATAATAAATGATTGAAAATTAAATAATTTTATAATAATTTATATATAATATTCATATTATATAATTCTAAAATTATAATTTTAAAATAATTTAATGATCTGCAATTGCTTGTTAAAACCATAATAAACTAACATTATATTGATTCATATTAAATACTACATTGTTTCTTGAAAGACTAGGCATGATAATTTGGCTTATCTTCAATGGGTATCCACAAAAATACTTATAACGGATAAGATAAAAACCGCATAAATGGGTATGGGAACATGCTCGGATAATTACACACTTAAATAAGCAGATATGGGTGCGGGTATGAGCACCTTAGTATCCACATCGCCTCATACTCACACTATATATATATATATATATATATATATATATATATATATATATATATATATATATATATATATATATATCAAAATGAATGTCTCTTAATTTTCAAAAATACATCGATGTTAAA
The DNA here is from genome assembly GCF_029867415.1 of Vicia villosa. Lineage (NCBI taxonomy): Eukaryota > Viridiplantae > Streptophyta > Magnoliopsida > Fabales > Fabaceae > Vicia > Vicia villosa. The sequence continues at coordinate 164,760,590 of NC_081180.1, forward strand.
CCATTACATATGTAATATTAGTGTTCGTTTATTTCATAATTCAACTATAAGTTTTTCGAAAACATTTAAATATTCTTATAAACTTAAAATGATATGATATTTCATAGTTAATATATTTATCATAAGTAAGAAGCATCTGAAATTGATTATGAATGTGTAGAATTTATTTTCGTGTGTTTAACTATAGCATCATGACTAATGAGTTTGCAAGCTGTATATTGAGAAGCGGTTACAAAATCAAAGGATTGTGACTCACGATTTTAGTATGGAGCATCCGAAATTGATTCTAAATATGTAGAATTTATTTTCATGTGTTTGCTTATTCTTTATGGATTTGTTTATACTTTCTAGAATTGATACTATTTGAAAGTAAGATTTGTAGCTTTTTAGTATAAATACTATATCGAGAAGCAATTACAAAATCAAAGGAACATGACTCGTGATTTTAGTATGAAGCATTCGAAATTGATTCCAAATGTGTAGAATTTATTTTCATGTGTTTGATTATTTTTATGGAGTTTTTTATGCTTTCTAGAATTGATACTATTTGAAGGTATGATTTATAGTTTTTGAGTATGAACATAAATTTTACCTTCATTGTTGTGTTTTCCTCTAGAATGAGTATTTGTTGGAGTTAGGGGTGTTCGTGGTTCATAAACTGCACTGAACCGAACCATATAAATGGTTCAGTTCAGTTTTTAATAATCATATTAATAACAATTCAGTTAACTATTAAAACAGTTTCAATTCAATTATAAACTGGTTTAAACCGGTTTGTATATATAAATTGGTTTAAAACAATTTTGGCTTAATTGCAATTTTGGTCCCCATATAATCCGTGTTTTTGTGTTTTGGTCCCCCTATTTTAAAATCCGAAATTTTAGTCCCTTTATTTTAGTTTTTTGAGGATTTCGATCTCCTGCAAATCTGAAGACAATTTTTAATGAAATGACAATCACATTGATGACATATTCAACATAAATCTTAAATAAAATTAGTTTTTTTTAAACAGTTCATTGTTGATTTGACACTAACACATTCAATTATTTTTATATCATCTTCTGCTATGCTCTTTTCATAGAATAACAAATTGAAATTGTGAATCAAATTTTATCGGTTAATTTTTTAAAAAAATTTTTTGCTCATTTATGAAAAAGAAATGTGAAATTAATTTTTTTGACTTTTTATGCTTCAAGAAAGAAAAGATTGGGAGAATTAAAATTGTTGAAGACATTAATTCATTTGCCGTCGCATATCAAAACGAAGTGAATATTCTTCAGCCTAAAAAATTTTAGTAGGCTTTGAGAATTTAGATTACCAGAGTTAAGAAAATTTTATTACCAGAGTTAAGAAAATCCACTAAAATTCAATTTGGGAAATCTCATATCTGATTATTTATTAATTAATATAATTTCTATAGCATATGTAGTATATACAAACACTAAGTTTCAATTCTTATCCGACTCTAAATTTAAATATTTACATTTGATAAATTTCATTTATTCTGAGACATTGAATTTTCTTGCAATGCAATCATCATTGATGACTTATATAAAATTATTAAATCATTAACAAATTGTTCAGATGAATTGGGAGAAGTCAAAATAAGCAAAATTTTGACTTTTCTAATCGCTTAGAGCATTTGTCTAATTGATTAGATCGATTCAAAATTAAGTCTCATGCTATTAGGGCAACGCCTTAATGATCTGCGAGGACTAGATTTTTTTCTTCCTTTTATAAACTTAAAAACAATTATATTTCAAACTTCTAATCAGTTTGGAAAACTTGCCAATCAATTAGATTGATTTAAAATTCGTTTATTAAAAGTTTATTTTTGAGTCAACATCTAGCCTATAAATAAATGTTCTTTTTCTCATTTCATTCAAAAACGTGTTTTGACATACCTATCTTACTCTCTCTCTCTCTAAAGTTTTGTTTCACTTTCTCTTACTAATATTTCCGCCTAAATACTTTTGTGAGAAAATCCTTTTGTGAGTAGAGATATATTTGCAATTATGTAAAAGATAGAATTGTAAACTACAATGATGAAATGAATCTTTATGTATCAATGTTAATATACTAAAAGTGCAACATTTGAAGGGTGTCATGTTTAAGTGTGAGGGTGACAGGTAAAAATCTCCTAGAACATGTTATTAACAAAAAGAAATATGTTTATGAACTTTCATAACACACCTGCCTAGACTCATATAAAAGACATTGATCTCTCTTCATCTACCTAAAGTAATATAAATGACATTGATCTCTCTTTATCCAAGGCAAAAACCATTTTTAAAACCGGAGAATTTTACCTGACACACTAAATCATATTTGATACCCCGTATATTTTTGTAATATTAATATATTTTTTCATTTTTTTATTAATCAAATGTTAAAAAATCTCATCATACCATACTTAAAATTCAAAAAATCTGCTTCATCATACTTAAAATTTGATATGCATTTTTACTAGCATTTAAAAAAAAATAGTATATAATCATAAATTTTGAAAAAAATATGTGATTCTATAATAAATTTTTTAAATATCCGATAAATTTTGAAAAATCTTTAATTTTATACCGAATTTTTAAAATAATCGGTACAAAATATATGAATACACCGAATATTCTAAAAAACTCGATAGGTTATTTTTTTAGTTATTATTTTAAAAATTAAAGGATAAATCTGATAAGTTTTGTGATTTTTCCCATTTTAAAAAAAATTATAAAATTATAATTTATTTTCAAAAATCTATAATTTTAGATTGATATTTGAAAAATCTAATATTAAAAAATATATATATATTTATATATATCTATATATATATAGGGCATATCATATGAGAATGTCATTTTTATATGAGAATGTGAGAATGAATCTGAACCATTGAATTTTAAAATAAATGGTGGAGATTATGGGTGAATCTGTTTTTCTCTCTCCTACATCATTTATTTCAAAATGTATGAGAGAGAAAAAGAATATATATATATATATATATATATATATATATATATATATATATATATATATATATATATATATATATATATATTTATATATATATATATATATAAATATATATATATATATATATATATATATATATATATATATATATAATATATATATATATATATATATATATATATATATATATATATATATATATATATATATATATATATATATATATATATATATATATATATATATATATATATATATATATATATATATATATATATATATATATATATATATATATATATATATATATATATATATATATATATATATATATATATATATATATATATATATATATATATATATATATATATATATATATATATATAGGAGGGTAATATTTACTCCTAAGTTATTATGACTTACTCCAAATCTAGACCATTGATTCTTTTCAATCTAGTGGTTAAAAATAATAAGTAATTAAATGTGGAGAGAGAAAACTATTACTTATTATTTGTAACAATTATATTGAGAAGAATCAATGGTCTAGATTTGAAGTAAGTTATAATAACTTACAACGGCTTTTGAGTCTACAACCTATACTTCTCTCTTTGCTTCACACCCATCACGCCCTCTCTCTGCTACTCTTCTCCTTCTTGGCTAATATTCCGCCCCTATCTCGCCCTTGCTCTGCTCCTCTAACATTCAACGCCTAACATTCTGCCGCTATCTCGCCCTCTCTCTGCTCCTCTAACATTTTACACCTATCACCCCCGGCCTCTGCTCTTCTCTTTCTCGCTAACCTTCTCCTCTTCTCTTTTTTGGCTAAGATTTTACAATATTAAAGGCTTAATAAAGTGTTTGTCTCTTGAAATTTATTCAAATTTGAGAGTATATTTTGTTCAAGATTTATGGTTTTTATTTGTAACTATGACTACTTCATCACTATTAAGTAATTTATTTTAGTTTTTAACAATTATGTGGCAGCTGAATTTAACCTAAGCCCCCAAGCTGTGACATCCCTCCCGTTCAAGAGCAAGAATCTCATCTCTTGGTGGGACAAGATGCAACTGGTGATATCCCATTCAAATGCTGAAGCAGAAAGTTTGGCTTTTGCTCTATTCACTATCCCGAGTACATTTCACTGGTCAGAATCAGTGTGTTGATTTCATGATCATCCAAATAAATTATTCAAACTAACTGTGTAACACTCTATCACATCCCCTCATATAAGCTTTCATGGGAGTATTAAGAGAATTAACTAATGCCTTGTAATTCAAATTTAACCACCAGATTTATTAATAGTACAGATATTCAGTAGTTGAGAACTTTCTCAACAATTCATAAACTCTATGCAATTCTAACACTATCAAGCAACTAAAAAGAATACATGTTAGAAATGATTGATAGGTTTTTGTTATTAAAAAAATGCATCAGAGTTTATTATTGCCTATTTTCATCTTGACATAGAAAACCCTGAAGCAGGGTAACCGGACATGAACATCCAAATAATCTTCATGGCTCTAAAATTATTTTATAAATAAATCAACTGATAACAATCTATAATCTATAATAACTAAATTTGCATAAACTTGAAACGTTAATTATTCAACTATTAATCATCAACAGTAGTACATATTTTTAACTGAATTAAAAGAGAGAAACTTATGATTCTATACATCACATTCACAACCACCACGGAGCCTAAGAACAAGGTGAAGAGTAGATTCCTTCTGAATATTATAATCAGCAAGAGTCCGTCCATCTTCAAGCTGTTTACCAGCAAAGATAAGACGCTGCTGATCAGGTGGAATCCCTTCCTTATCCTGAATCTTCGCTTTCACATTATCAATCGTGGAATCCCTTCCTTATCCTGAATCTTCGCTTTCACATTATCAATCGTATCCGAACTCTCCACCTCCAAAGTAATCGTCTTCCCCGTCAACGTCTTCACAAATATCTGCATTCCACCACGCAGACGAAGCACCAAATGAAGAGTAGACTCTTTCTGGATATTATAATCCGCAAGAGTTCTCCCGTCTTCCAACTGCTTTCCGGCAAAGATCAATCGCTGTTGATCAGGAGGAATTCCTTCCTTGTCTTGAATTTTGGCCTTGACATTGTCGATTGTGTCGGAGGATTCAACCTCGAGTGTGATGGTTTTTCCGGTTAGGGTTTTGACGAAGATTTGCATGCCGCCGCGGAGACGGAGAACGAGGTGGAGTGTGGATTCTTTCTGGATGTTGTAGTCGGCGAGGGTTCGGCCGTCTTCTAGTTGTTTACCGGCAAAGATGAGACGCTACTGGTCTGGTGGAATGCCTTCCTTGTCTTGGATTTTGGCCTTGACGTTGTCGATGGTGTCGGAGGATTCAACCTCTAGGGTTATGGTTTTGCCGGTCAGGGTTTTAACAAAGATTTGCATGATTAATTGGATCTGATAGAGTGATTGATTTTTTAGAGAATAGAGGAGATTGATGATTAACGAAGGAGAAGAGGTTATTAATTTATAAGGAGTGAATAGAAGAACCTAGAACGTTGAATGGGAGAAGATAAGTAATGGATTTTGTTTCGGAAAGGGTATAGAATATTCCAACACTTGACGTGGCGATTTTATCCACACGACTATTGCACGCAACATCAGGTGAATTGGTCAAAGCTCTTTTTAGCAACCGTCAAAGAAGATTATCATAGTTTAGTTATTGTAATTTTGGTTTTAATTTTTTAATTTTTTTTTTTTTAATTTGATACGTTTGTCGCTCCATTTTAGGGTGTGTTTGGTTGTAACATTCTTTCAAGTTTTATTTCCATCATTATTATTACTTGGAATAATATAAACAAAAATTAAATTTTCTAGAAAAGCCTATGATATTTTTTAATTTAAAAATAAATAAATAAATAAATGTTAGTAGTAGTGGAGAGTTGTAGTTTAGTTTAATTTTATTCCATACCGTCAAGTGCCCCACCTGTCCTGACACGATGTCGTTGGTACAAAAATGTCTCATTTGTCACCCTCATGATACCATCCAATATACGTCTGTGATCAGAACCCTCAGGGAAGAAACCATTGTCAATGCCTGTCCGCGCCATATCAAGTATCTCACGACAGCGAGGAGTAACATCCTTAGTGTGGTTCAACTGAGACTCGTGAGTCTGCAAGATCTCCTAATGGGCTGGTCTGGGTGGTGATCCCGTTGTTGTAGGGATCATGTAGGGGTGTTACACCATGAAGTACCAAGTGATGTACCCGCCGACACAGCTCCAGTCTACCTTTAATCTGGTGGCCTGAGCCTCGTCTGGAACCATGTGATGTTCAAAGTCTACAAAGATCTCATATATCTACCGATGGGTAATCACGATAGGAGCGGAGACAGAAGGGTGGCGAGGAATCGTCTGACACTAGTCGAACTGCCGCATGACGCGCTCTGGGAGATAGCGAACAATGATGTTCGAATTGGCAGCCAACCATCTAGAATATAATGCAACGTCATCCCACGGAACCGTCTCACGGTTAAGAGCGTAGTAGTCATAGCGGATTTCCTCGGTAGTCATGCGGTCCAGATAGTTTCTGTACGGATCCGACACCTAGTTCCCTTTGAGGGGGACGAAGGCACTAACACGCGACATGGCCTCAGTGTAGCCAATCACCTCTCCCCATCCAATGATCTTAGGGAAGTTTTGTAATATCCAACCCTGAAATGAAAAAAAAAACAGAGATCAAACATTATCACGAATATAGAATGAACAACTTTGAGAAAAAGTATAAGGATATAAGATTGTTACCACTAAGAGTGAATAGCTTCCTGCCAAGGCCCTTGCCTTCCACATGCATCCCTCTCCGAGTTTATAGTAGTTTCACGCCAGTGTGGCCACTCCCTAGTTGTACTCATGGATTTGTGCGATATCCAAAAAGTACCTTAGGTAAGCGACATTTGTTTACGAGGAGCTCGTGTCCACAAACACCTGAGTACCTACCAAAAATAGGAAGTAACACCTCAACACATGTTGTTTGTATATGTTCACCTCTAATGGGTCACCAGCAGCTTATTATGCCGCAAAGAGCTCAGCATCATATCTCTGCGTCAAGAAGTGAAATCTCACGTGGGCGTCGTGGGTCCTTTCCACCTCCTCAAGCGCATTCTCTGGATCTTCCTCGAGCTCCTCAATCAGAGTCTCCCTCGCTTCTTCATCCTACCGAGACCAAAGAGGGTACCCCAGATAGGTATTGTTAGAACAAGATTGAGAATCTATGATCAGAATCTAGTTTTGATGATAACAAGCATATATTTTATGAGTAACAATTTTATTACTAATGGTTTCATTTAGTATGCAGATATTATGTTATAAATCTTATACAGGATTCATCAGAAAAAGAGTACAACAACTGCATCAGAAACTGGCTCAGATATGAAATCAAACATCCAGAAGATTGATGAAGCTAAACATCATTCATCAGATGTTCTGATTAAGAATACGTCAAACAAGTCAAGATCAGCAAATCAAAAGTAAAGAAGCAACAATGAGGTACAAGACCACTCAGAAGAATATGAAACAACAACAGTATCACAAAAAGCCCACAATTAGAAAGTACATCAGAAGCTTCAAGGAAAATGAACAAGAAAGATCAGCTGCAAGAAGCTTTGCAACATCAGAAGATCACGCACGCAGAAAGATCAGAAGATCTGAAGTTACAAGTTCTGAAGCTACGACACAGAGACATGCAAGATACAAACATCAGTAGAAGTCGCGTACAAGTCAATGAAGAACCTACAACTCAACATACAAATTGAATAAAACACAAGAGCTTAGAATCAGGGAGAACCGTTACAAACATCACCATTAGCAAAATAGTTACAACAATTAATTGACACAACTCCCAAGGTTGATTAAAAGAAGTAAGCCACATGCAACGCATTGGGAAGACAAGCTAATTCAAAGAAACGCGCCATCAACTACAATCATCATGTTGAAGATAAGGTTTTGCCAAGAACAACACATGTCATAAAAGGCTCAATCTAGACGAAGCATTCAAAGCCATATTCAAACAAATTTCAACGGCTAGATTCCAACGGTAACATACCAAGCTCTATAAATAGACCAAGCTTCAAAACGTGAAGGTATACTTCCAAGTATGCATCCAGAGTATGCAGTCAGTGTGTGTATCAGATTATGTATTCATGATACATCTACAGAGAGCAGAATATGAGAGATCTTGAGAGAAAATCTGTAGAAGAACAAATGAGCATGAAAGTGTAAAAGAAGAATGTTGAAATCATGTTTCAGAAGTTCCACAAGAGGCAACACATACTTAGTATGTGATAATCCATTGTGTTATATACACAAACCATATGCCTAATACAAGCAAAGAAGAAATCTCTGCTGTTGAGCAGTATTTTCCACTGGAGTTATCATAAGTTCACCAATACTTGATCAACTCATACATTGTACATATTAAATGACCTGTGAAACTAAATACACTGAGTTGTTGCTCAAAGAAGTGTTTCATGTTTACTTGTGTTCATTAAATGTGTTATGAGCTGTAACAAGCTATATGATCAGTGTTCAAGAAGAAGATGAAGATTTACTCACAGGAAGCAATTAACATGAGAGTTGATGCTTCATATATGCTTAAGAAGATGAGAAGAAGATGATCTTATAAGAAGGAATTAATTTCAAAGGCTGGAGCTCTAATCTCCTTATTCAGACAAGAAAGGACCAATCCTGAAAGAAGTAATCCATACAAGAGTTATTGCTCTTAATTTTCTTTTAGAACAAGATGAAGATAATTTGAAGAAGCATCTCAAAATAAAGCTACTCTAAATATGCTTTCAGAAGATGAAGATCAAATCATAAGCAATCGACAATAGAGCTGCTGCTCTAAATCAGCTTAAGAAGATTTGAAGACAAAGATCAGCATGAAGAAGCACTTACCATTTGGAGTTGATGCTCATATTCTGCTTAACAACCAACATGCAAGGATCTCACACAGAAGTTGAAGACAAGAAGACTACAAGTTTATTTGTTATTCTTGTATTTAAATGTAGAACACATAGAGTTGTTGCTCGTAGTGTGTTATATCTTAGAAACTTCTGAGAGATTATTTAGGCTCCAGAAGTGACTTCTAGTCAGTGAGTCGTAAACATATGTATTGAGAATAGGAGACCATCTGCTTGAATAAGAAGCACATCTGTAAATCTCCAGAAGATGCCTTGAGCGACCAGTTGAGGTCAGAAGCTTTAGAAGACAATTGGTTGCGGTCATTGTGGAAATCTCTTGGAGACCAAGTGAAGGTCAGGAGTCCAGGAGTCAATGGATGTTATATCTCGTGGAGATCACTGAAAAGTCCATTGTAGTCAGTCACAGCAGGTAGCTGTGCAGGGAGTTAGTTACAACGCTTTGTTATGCAGGTTACTAGATTGATGAACGTTATGTCCTGAAGGGATCACTGAACGGTTCAGTCATCTAGGGGTTAGTCACTCGCGGGTAGCTTGTGTAGGGTTAGTCACAACAAGTTAGTTGTGTAGGGAGTCACAGCGGGTAGATTATGTAGGGTTCCTGAGTCAATGAACATTATATCTCGTGGAGATCACTGAACGGGTCATTGTCCAGATGGTTAGTCACGACAGTTGGCTGTGCAGGTTGTTAGTCACGACAGAGGTTCGTGCAGTTGTAATCATGAATTGGTTATAATGGATTAAGACCTCTTTTGAGAGGCAAATCACCTGAAGAAGGTGGACTGGAGGTAGCCTTATTCAGAAGGTGAACTGATAACACGAAAATGTATCACATATTTGGCTTGATTTATATAGATTATTTCTCTATTTTATTTTAATTAAGTTGCTTTATGTTGGTATTATGCTGATATTTTCATTGTTTCAGGTGTTATGTTCATTTTGTGAACTATTTGTCAAAAGAAGAAGAAATGAAGAAAAATAAATCTAAAAAGATAAGTAAAGAAGAAGTGAAGCAATAGTAAAGACTGGAGGTGCAAAGAGCAAAGTGGCTCAGCCCTTGAAAGAAAGGAGATGCCCGTCTTGGGCCTAACAGCTTGGAGACGTCCGTCTCCCAAGCCCAAAGTTGAAGAAGTCCACGTGAAGTATGGAGACGCTCGTCTCCCACTCTTCCTTGGCCACGTCACCATGAGATCAAAGTGGAGACTCCCGTCTCCACTATTCTAGGTTAAAGTGAAGACGCACGTCTAAAGTGTCGTTCTATAATTGTGGAAAAAAAGATGGAGACGTGGGGGACCAAGTAAATACGCACGTTACATGCTTCCACTATAAATACAACCCTGATAGTTTATTATCGGGGTCTGAGTTTTTCACTCCTTCAATTGGCATCAGAGCGCCTTGGTTCTAGGTGCAAACACTTAACAGTGCTAGACAAAAGATTCAGGAGAAAAACACGAAAATGGCAACCTCAGTTCCACCTCCTACTGAACAAAACAACAATGGTAACAACAGCTTCAATGGATTCAACAGGCCACCAGTCTTTGATGGTGAAAATTTTGAATATTGGAAAGATAGGCTAGAGAGCTACTTTCTATGTCAAGATGGTGACCTATGGGATTTGGTGTTGGATGGTTACAAACATCCAGAAACTGGTGGAGTCAAAATCACCAGACAAGCTATGAGTGATTCTCAAAAGAAAGATTTCAAAAATCACCATAAAGCAAGAACTATTTTGTTAAATGCTATATCTCATGCTGAGTACAAAAACATAACCAATAGGGAAACAGCTCATGAGATATTTGAATCCTTGAAAATGACTCATAAAGGGAATGCTCAAGTAAAGGAGACCAAAGCTCTAGCTCTCATCCAGAAGTATGAGGCTTTCAAGATGGAAGATGATGAAAACATTGAAGCAATGCTTTCTAAATTCCAGACTCTGACAGCTGGACTGAGAGCTCTAGACAAAGGCTACATTGAAGCGATGTGTAACTTCTATGTGTATGGGTATTTTGGTTCTAACATTTCCCCACACACATCGACACATCGACTTGTGATAGCTAGCACCTTGCTCACCAAAATCTTTTCAAACTATCTCCATTTTTAAATACTCGGGATATTACCTCTCTAACTAAACCCAAAAAAAGAACAAGTTTCTAATGTCCTAGCTATGTCATGGACAGTATGGATAAATTATATCTTAAATAAATGCAATAACAAAAATGGCTTCTGGAAATATTTTAGTCAAAGACAGTAGTATCATAGATGATGGGAACTGTATAAGCTAAAAATGTAACTACTAAAATTCCAAACATTATGCATGGCTGGAGAAATCCCAAACTATATAAGAATTTGAAGCCTTGGAAGAAAAGTGATGTGGTCGGGAGAAGTTCTCAATGTTATTAGGATTTTGTGTTTTTAGCATTCCTTCCTTCCTTTTTCTTGGAGCTGCATATTTATAATATATGGTACCTAATATAGTAATTAAATCGTCTTTATTGCTATCATGGTGATGGTTCCCTTGTCGCTTTGAGATCATAAATGGTATTAAGTGGTTATAATGTTCAGGTTTCTAGTCTTAATAGTCGACTGGAATCGGGTGTCTTTGATGTAGCTGGGCAGCTTGGTAGATTATCCGGGATATACATTCCGTACCTACACCAATAAAAAAAACAAAAGATCTATTGGTTAGGATTACATTTTGTACCAAAGTTTACAGCAATTAGAATGACAAATTCAAAAAACAAAAGAGATATTGGTAAGGATTATATTTTGTATCAAAGTTCAAAGAAATTAAAATGACAAAGTCTTGTACAGAAGCCCTTTTATTGACCAATATAAACAACATCATCAAGTCAGAATTACACTTATAGATTGTATAGCAGACGTATAGCTTTTTCATATGATTCAACAATACTGAGAATATACTCGTGAGGATGAAATGAGATAATTTAAGAAGTGCATTTCTAACGATCCTATGCACGAAAGGCATAGTAAGAACAAAAAATATAAGCTTGGTTACCAGCTAACTAACATCAAGCTTATCATGCAACAAGACAATAAGAATGATTCATGCAAGAAAACATTGATAGGTTATTATTGTTATGCAAATCGGGGAAATTAGCATGTCAGCATCACTGGATCAGGGTCGTAATGTCTTCCCATCTTAAGAGAGAAAACCTTGACAACAAATTTATGTGTCTTTCATATATCATTAGGACATAAGCTATTAAGGTTTGATAATGCATATCCTTTTATGGATTTGTGTACAATTACAAGTCTGGTTAGTTTTAGTGAAATGAAATTTCTCAAGGGCCAAGATATATGCGTGAATACTAATGTATATGTATAATCACGGTTATAACATGGTTATAACATAGTTGTCTGAGATATAGACAGATCAACTAATGTAACTTCAATAGATTCAGTGAAATAGGTAGATCAACTAATGTAACTTCAATAGATTCAGTGGAAGCAGAGGAATCGGGCATGGACCTGCAAAATAAACTTCATGGTTTTACAAGTATTTAATAAATAAAGTTGATCAAATTCGCACAAAACAGAAACAACGTAGATTTAACTTGTCTTCCACCAGTCACCAAAACCAAACCTCCACCAATTAACACTCATCCGATGCACACTAGCTCAAAGGATATCATTGTCTGCCATAGACTTCATCCTACTCATGTTATTTCTCATGTTGAGTCAAGAAACATTAAACAGACTCTCTCTAATCCTTCCTGGTTAGCTGCCATGACCCAGAAGTGTTGTCTTAATGAACAATACCACTTGGTCTCTTGTCCCTCTCCCACCATGCTATATTTCCATTGGCTGCAAGTAGTTGTTCAGGTCAAGGAGAATCCTAATAGCTCTATAAATAAGTATATAGTCAGACTTGATGCCAAAGGATTCCATCGAAGATATAGTGATGACTACAGTGAGACATTCTCACTAGTGATCAAACCAATCACACTCAAAATAATTCTTACCTTGGCTCTCTCTAAAGGGTGGCAACTTCATCGGCTTGATGTTAACAATGTCTTTCCCAATGTCTTTCCCGATGGCTTCTTGGAAGATGAGTACATGAACCAACCCCCTGACTTCTTTGAATAAGTCCATGGTCTTCAAACCCAACAAGACTATGTATGGCCTCAATGGTCCCTTGGTTCAACTTCACTTTGTTCCTAATAAATGTGACCCATCTTTATTTGTATATTCCAAAGCACATGCATGATCTACATGCTATGTTATTATCATCACAACAACAAGCCAACTCTCACTCATCAAATTATCTCCAAACTCCATTTAGTATTTTCTCTAAACTATTTTAGCCAACTTGATTATTTTCATGGTATTGAAGTCAAACACAAACATGTTGGCTTCCTTTCTCCATCCAAAGAAAAGTGTATAAGCGATCTCTCATCAAGATCAACATGCTTGACACCAAGGCCCTTCCTTCTCCCATGGTTGCGGGCTTAAAAATCTCAAAATATGGCTCTGATCCCACCATGTACAGGTTGTGGTAGGGGCTCTCCAATAAAACCGGACATTTCCTTTGTCATCAACAAGCTGTGCTAATTCATCGTCAAACCTCCATTAGCAAAAGCTGTGAAATGAATCTAAGATACCTCAAAGGCACTATCTCTTGGGGACTGCACTTGTCTTCAGTCTCTATCTCTCACAGCTCCCTAGAGCTTGTGTGTTCCTTGCAAAGAATCTCATATTTTGGTGGGACAAGAAGCAACTGGTTGTATCTCATTCAAGTACTGAAGCAGAGTACAAGAGAGGTTGGCTTTTCCTAACTCTGAAGTATGTGGATTCAATCTCTACTCCATTCACTGACTACACTTATGGTGTGTTTGAAACAAGAGAGAGAAGTATCAAAGAGAGAAGTTGAAAAGAAAAAGAACAACTTCTCTTGCTTCGCAATGCAAAGAAAGGTTGATGAGAGAAAGAGTATAGGTGGGTCCCACCATATTTTGCTTTCTTCTCGTCATAGGAGAGAAAGAGAAGAGAAAGCTCTAATTTGTTTTGTTTTCAATGCAGCCCTTGTGTTTTTTATGTATTGTTTCAAATGATACTAAATTTTGTTAATTTAGAAAAAGCTATTGATTGGTTTTGGTTTGGGTTTATTATTTCTTAACTTACTTTTTACCCAGATTTTACCGAAATTCATTTTATTGTATTTTTTTAATTTCATTTTATTTTTCTTACGTCAAAGTTTGATGGTTTTTCTTATAAAAAAAATTTTACAAATTAAATTATTTTAAATAATTAAAATAGTAAAACAATTAATTAATAGTTGTTATTTTTAATTAACATTAAAAAAATTTAATAACATAAAATTTTGTAGTATTAGTTTCTTTAACAAACAAAGGGTATTTTTGTCCTTTCAAAAATAATTGCACTTCTCTCTTCTATTTCTTTCATACTTCTTTTATAACAAACAATACATTAAATGTACTCTATGTCTCACTCATTTCTCTCTTGAGTCTCTTCATACACTCTTTCTCACATACTTCTCTCTTCTCATTTTCATCTCAATACCAAACACACACTTAGGTGGATTTTCAATTTCTACTCCAAGAATTAGGCATCAACTACTCCTTACAACTATTCACTGACTACTCCAAGCATGCTATCCCAGGGCATTTCAGTGGTCATCATCAGTGCGCTGATTTCATGATGAAGGCTCTATTCGAATAAATTTGAAAAGTTTAGATTCAAACTAACTGAGGGAGCTCTACCACATCCCCTTAGATAAGCTTGTTGTGATTATTAAGGGGATTAACAAAGTCCTAGAGCTAGTAATTCAAATTTAACAATCATAATTTACAAAAAGTACATAAATTCAGTTGAGACTCTCTCAACAATTAATAAACTCTATGCAATTCAATCGAAATCATTGATAGACTTTTGCTATTGAAAATTTTGGACCTTTTCAGATCTGTGCTCAATTCCAATGCGTATTAAAGATCTATGGCATAATAGTGAAGACAAGATATCTCAGTTAATATAACTTCAATAAAATTCATGGCTTTCCAATTATTTAATAAATCAACTCATAACAATCTATAATCTATAGTAACCAAATTTGCATGAAACTTTTATTATTCAACTTTTAATCATCATCAACAACATTACATATTAAATCTGTCAAAAAAAAAAACAACATTACATATATTAAAGGAATGAAAACATAGAAACTTATGAATCTATTCATCACAACCACCACGGAGCCTGAGAACAAGATGAAGGGTAGATTCCTTCTGAATATTATAATCAGCAAGAGTCCGTCCATCTTCAAGTTGTTTACCAGCAAAGATAAGACGCTGCTGATCAGGTGGAATCCCTTCCTTATCCTGAATCTTCGCTTTCACATTATCAATTGTATCCGAACTCTCCACCTCCAAAGTAATCGTCTTCCCCGTCAACGTCTTCACAAATATCTGCATTCCACCACGCAGACGAAGAACCAAATGCAGAGTAGACTCTTTCTGGATGTTATAATCCGCAAGAGTTCTTCCGTCTTCCAACTGCTTTCCGGCGAAGATCAGTCGCTGTTGATCCGGAGGAATTCCTTCCTTGTCTTGAATCTTGGCTTTGACATTGTCGATTGTGTCGGAGGATTCAACCTCGAGAGTGATGGTTTTTCCGGTTAGGGTTTTGACGAAGATTTGCATGCCGCCGCGGAAACGGAGAACGAGGTGGAGTGTGGATTCTTTCTGGATGTTGTAGTCGGCGAGGGTTCGGCCGTCTTTAATTGTTTACCGGCGAAGATGATACGCTGCTGGTCTGGTGGAATGCCTTCCTTGTCTTGGATTTTGGCTTTGACATTGTCGATGGTGTCGGAGGATTCAACCTCTAGGGTTATGGTTTTGCCGGTCAGGGTTTTCACGAAGATTTGCATGATTAACTTGATCAGATAAACACAAGAGAGTGATTGATACTATTTGAGAAAGAAAATAGGAGATTGACGATTAATGAGCGAAGAGGGTATTACAATATATAATGAGTCAATAGAAGAATCCAGAATATTGAATGGGGAAGATAAGTAAGGAATGTTGTTTCGGGATGGGTCTAGAATATTCTAACTTTTCATCCACGAGTACTAATCTTGGACGAAACATTACATAAAGTGGTCAAAGCTCAATTTATCAACCGTCAAGAAGGAGCATACCATAATTTATTTATCGTTGTTTTTTTTTTTTACTAAATCGTTGTTTTTATTTTATAATTACTAAATCATAATTAATACTTAATAATATTTAATCACCATGGGTGTGTTCCAAAATGACAAGAAAATATCTATGTGAAGTTTGTATTTTGAATATGAAAATAGGCAACACTTCGTGAAGTGTTGCAATAGGCTGTTTGTAGTTTGAATCAGAAATATGTAACACTTCGTGAAGTGTTGCAGAATGAAAACATGCAACTCTTGGTAAATGTTGCAATAGGCTAAGCATTGTAACTTTTGGAAAAGGAACTGTTTCACGAAGGGTCGCTACCTTATGAAACAATACTAAAGTGGCCTATAAAACCTCATTCTTGATTCAGAAATAAATAACAAAAATGTACATTTGATAAGCCTATCATCTTCACTAAAATTCCAGACACTCTTCGCTACATCCGAGTTTTCGTCGGTCTTACGCAAACTCGATAAAAGGCTGAATTATCCTGGGTATTCCTGCGTTCCAACTCTAAGACATATTGAGAGTGCTTGAAATACTTATAAGGAAAGTGATTCCGTTCACGATTCGAGCCTCGGTTCCATTCGGTTTAAATATTTTTCAAACAATCTTATAAGTATTTTATATTATGGCGATGGCGATCGAGACTTCTGTTTCAAGCATCAAGAATATTAGAGAAAATCCAAATCAAAAATTCGGAATTTAACGAGAATTGACATCATAAATTCGGGTACGTGTTTATTGATATTAAGATCCTAAATAAATAAAAAAATTATTTTGGATTATTCATTGTGCTATGCGTTTCAGAAATGATTATGGATTTGTTACATAATATGCTATATTTATCATTAAAGGATATATAAAAAAAAATCATTTTGGAGAATGATACGTACTGTATATGGAGTTTGTCATCTCTAACATTAAAAGTTTTAACTATTTATTTTTACAGAAGATATGAAATTAAAAGAAAATAATCTTAACTTATGCGACGTTTCCACAGTATCATTAAGACCTAAAATATAAAATGAAATGAACGTGCATGGTTTTGCTATTTGTATTATTGTTTGTTTGAGAAAATTTTGAAAAGGCATATACGTAACGTAATTGAAACGAAGCACTACGTACATGTGCTGTTTGGCAATGTATGTGTGGTTTGACAAAACATTGTATTCATATAAAACATATATATTGTTTTTTTTTTTATGTAATCCAAGTTAAATCAATGCAATAAATTTGAAAAAGGATGTGTAATAATACAGAATCCAATCCTTTTCATCTTGGTAAAGGTACATGCAAATTCTCTATTCCATGTGGTAGATGTAGTACACGGAAACATGTGCATTTTGCATAGCAAAATATAAATATATATTTTTATTGAGAAATAGGATAAGCAATGTATAATATGAAACTGTCATACACCTTCGATTTCTTAAAATTTTAGTATGATATGGCTTTGGTTTCAATCCAAAAAAGAAAAAAAAAAGAAAGAAAAAATACAGTTAATAATTCAAAGTGTTTCAAATCATTATCTGAAACGAGGCTATTAAAATATTGGCTCATTTAAAAAATTCTCTTTTATTAAGTGACATAATTTGTTATTTAAATGCAAACAATCGATGCATAATGACGATGCAGAATATGTTTTGGTTAAATTGTTTATTTGTGGAAATGAAATTTTAGAGTATGGATTCGTTGATTATTAAGGATATAAAGATCATTCAAATATGATTCATAATAAGATGTAGAATTTTGAGAACCTTATCGTGGAGGATAAGGAATTTAAGATTCCTACAAATAAGAACCTCGTGAGAAAGGTTCTCCGCAGATTGTTGAATCACAAATCAAAAGTTTGTCAATGAATGTTGCAAACAAATCGAACTTAGAATAAGCAAAGTCTGAAAGGCTAAGGATATAAGACCGAACAAAATCACTTTTCGACTTATTTCGCTTGTGTAGAAGGAAATAGTGAGAGTTTTGTTCGTGATATTCTTATTCTTCAAGTGGAAGACAATTCTAAGCCTTATAAGGAAGCAGTAGCTTCAAAGGACTCTATTTTTGGAATAATGATATCCAAGATGAAATAGATTCAATAATGTCAAACCATACTTGGAACTTGTCGATCTACTTAAAAGATCAAAATTCATTGGATGCAAATGAATGTTTAGAAGAAAGTATCATAGTGATGGTACATTAAAAATCTACAAGGATTGATTAGTAACCAAGGGTTTTAGACAAAATAAAGATGTTGATTATTTTGACACATATGCACTAGAAGCAAGCATAATGAAAATTATAGTTTTGTTTGCATTAGCTTCATCAAATAAATGTCAAAGGACATTCCTAAATAGAAATCTCAATGAGGAGATTTATATGGAGCAATCAGAATGTTATATAGTTCCTACTGATGAACAAAAAGGTGTATAAGCTTGTTAAATCCTTGTATGGATTAAAACAAGCACCGAAACAAAGACATTAAAAGTTTGAATTTGTCATTGTAAGATTCTCTGATTAAGGAGGAGACACACAAACTAAAGGGGAGACACACAAACTAAAGGGGAGACACACAAGTTAGAGGGAGAATTTTCAATCTTATCAAAACAAGAATTCAAAGAGTTTGTCATCATCAAAAAGGGGGAGATTGTGAAGAATATATCTTATTTTTAGTTTTGATGAAGACAAAGATTATCAACTAAGAAAAGGATCAAAAGTCATGCACATCAATGATGTAGTTAATCAATAAGGTTGAACATAGAAGTTCAAGAGAAGATTTGAGAGAAGTGAACATAACTAAGGTACTCATTGCAATTCATACTATTTATTTTAAATTGCTCATAATTTTATCTCTCACTTCATCTAAAAACCTTCTTGCATCATCATGCATGATTATCTAAAAACCTTCCTCATCTAATTCTTGTGATAAGTGTTTGTACACAAATTCGTGTGAGAATATTGTGATATTCTTTTGTCTCCATGTTGATTATATGATTAATCACTCGCAACGAGATGAATGGAATTTCAGAAACAAAGAGGTTTCTAACTTCCACATTCAAGATGAAAAATCTTGAAATAGTGGACACTCTTTGCGATCAAAGTAAAGCGAAAGAGTGGGGGTTGAGAAAACCACATTCAAGATGAAAGATCTTGAACTAGTTGACACTCTTTTGGAGATCAAAGTAATGCAAAAATAGCGGGGGTTATGAACTTAGTCAAAGACACTTTGAGAAAGTTCTTGATAAGTTCAAACTATCACGTTTCAAGAAAGTGAATATTCAATTTGATCTTAGTATCAAAATAATGATGGAAGAGTCATGGCTATATTTAGAATACACAAGTGAAATTGGTTTTCTAATGCAATGTACTATATGCGATATAGCAGTTACATATAGTAAATGAGTAGATTTACTAGAAATCCAAATTGTGAGCATTCGAAGGACATCACAAGGATTTTGATTATCTTTTAAAAACTAAAATCTTGACCTCCATTATGGTAGGTTTTCTATCATATTAGAAGGATATACCAATATGAGTTGGATATCGAGTGTTGGAGATCATAAAATTACAACTGAGTGGCTATTTATACTATTTGTAGGTGAGATTTCTGGGAAGAGCAAGAAACAAACATGCATCACTCTCTTGACCATGGAACCATGGTGTGTGGATCTCGCTTCCACTAATAAAATAAGTTAAATGGTTGAGGGACCTTCTGTCGGAAGCTCCATTGGCTAAATACAGTGTTTCAAAGGTGTTAACACAATGTGTTAGTCAAGCCAATTTAACAAGAGAATTCAGATAAGTATAAAATAGAAAGTCTGGGCACTGAGGCCTTAGACATTCGTGAGAAAATTGATTAAAGATGTATGTTATACCCCAAAATTTGCCCACATATTTTTCAAGAAAACTCCAATCTGAAAATTAAGGGTCTCATATAATCATGGATTTTTATTTCAACAAATATCCTGACATATGAAATACTTAGTTTTTAGAATCTTTCTTATACAGTAATTTGGCTTGCAGTTGAATTTATTCTTACGCAAACACCAAATACTGT